>NW_027411866.1:133239596-133497096 GCF_047663935.1 Musca autumnalis | reverse complement strand
TTTACTAATACTATTACAAATGCTGTCGTGCATGCCCATAGTGTATGCCCCGCATAAAGTCTCCTGAGAAATTCGAAAAACGAACAAGAGAAGACGAATCGTTCTGCATCATGACAATGGGAGCTCTCATACATCAAACCAACGCCTGTTTGTTTTTTAAAAACTGTCAAACTTTCCAAAAAAAATTAAATGACACCTGGCGACACTGCGAGATGCCTAGGCCAGAAAGTTTTTTAGTACCCCTCGTATAAGAGTGAAATCAAAAAGCTAAATAGAAGTTTTGGGTCATTTTTAGTGAGTCTATAGTGTTAATAAAGTGGCTAGGTAATATTAAACGGAACGGTTCCTGGACTTTCTCTGAACTAATGACTCTCCATCAGCTATCAGGGGTTCACTTCGCGGTTATGTCAGAATCAAAACCAAGACTAGTCTGAATGGCACTACAATTCACAGAATAGTATAATGCCAGCAATGCTTCAGAATGTTGCGGATTCCCTGTTAAAGATCCTAAGGAGGATTTTTAAGACATGTATGCGGTTTTCACACATACCCGGTCTATGGAAATATTTAATTAAACAGGAAATACATCTACCTAGAGAAATGAGTCTTCTTTTCCTTTCTATTATAATAATGGAAAGGTTATTGGATCATGAAATTAGGTTCCAAAAATTTAGATAGTAGATCTCGGCACGCCATACATCAGTAGAAACAGCCTTACATGAGGAATATAATAGTTCCAAATGTTGAAATCCATGCCTAATGATCTCAGCAACACAGGACTTTCCATCCTAGTGAAATTGGATAATTGGTTTTGGAGTCAACCCGAAGAAGACGAAACTCGTACTATTCACCAGAAACACACAAAAATCCCCAATTGCTGTCAGCGGCAAAGCAATACCCAGGTGCGGAAGAAGAAAGGTCTTATTGCACTCGGCTCTCTCAGACCACAAGTCACGCACTGGCAGCTTGTAACCGTGGTTCTGTCCATCTTAATTTATGATTGTGACTGGTGGCTAGGACTTGGTAATTAGACACTTCTGCCCACACTATGAGCTGTGCAAAGGGCTGCGTCAATTCTGATTACCGGAGCAACCAAAAACACCCCTCAGGCCGCTTTGAACGTGGTCCTGGATCTCCAATTATTCCGAGGATGGACATTTTGGCCCTAGACGGCCTGGCAATATATACAGATGAATACAATATGGAGGAAGACAATGCGATCGGCGTCTATTGTGACAATTCCACACTCATTTAAGCCGAATTATATCAGTATTATAACAGGGATTCTTGCTTTGGGGAAAGCAGAAAAATTGAAAGCAACCTTTTTAGACCCGTGGCTATAAAAGTATGTCGATAGTAAGGTGGCCCTTAGCAGATGAATTAGCTCGAAGTGGCGATAATGATCATTTGGTTGTTGTATTTTCCACTCATAAATTTGCACATGTTTTCGTATTGATGGTACTTGTATGGTTGGCGCTACCCTAAGTCTGTTGATCTACCAATTATTACATACAATTCTAATAGAAGTGGTAAAGCACCAGAAGTAGAGTAAAATATGTTTTCAAGATTTCTGCAGATACATTCATTTATATCGAAGTCGTGAATATTATTTTAGCTGATATCGATCAAGCACTTCAAGTAAATATACATATTTTTAAATAACATATTAAATACAAATGTTTTTATACTTTTCCCTTTTACACACTTTCCTTTTACATAGTATATATAAAAAGGCATTTACTTCAAGTTAGCTTAAATTTACTTTAAAAATTAGTCATGCATGAATTCTTTTGATTCAACGAACCAAGTCAAAGAAAAGTGAAAATACTCGTACAACATGTTTCTTTGCCTTTGAATGTTTTTGTAAGCTTTATGTACTTTTATTTTCAAGTTTTTTTCCATTCCTTTTGATACTAATGCACAAACACCAACTTAAGCCTGCTAGTTTTCCACTTAAATTTACCCAATCCCTTCAATGATTTTCAAAGTAATGATATTAAACCGAAAATATGCTAACACTATATTTTCAACATTTTGTTGAGATAAAATAATATTTATGGTATTCATAATTCCTTTATAGAGCAAGGTTTTATAAAATGCATTTAAACAATAAAGATATATTGAAGCTCATAATGTTGAGTTCTTACCTTATCTATAGCAGTTAAGATTGTATCTTACAAAAGTGAAAAGAAACTTGTTTAATGCGCGACCCAAAATGTATGGAATTGAACAGTTAGTTTCCTTTCATTTATGAAAGTACTAAGCTCTTCCTCTACGTTAAGGCTGATTCGTTGGAGGTGCTGCATATTTCAGCTGATGACAATCAATTTATATTGATAAATTTCTGACTTGAGGTTTTCTACCAAAACCCTTTGAAGCGCATAAATATCCGTCGCTGCAAAAACGCATTGCATTTGAAAAATCAAAGAAGCCACTTCCACAGCCGATATGTCTGCTGAGCTACGTAATTAATTTATAGTGGTTGTGTGGGTTCGACTCTTCGGCTTTCCTTTTTTCACTTGCAAAATTTCTTCGATCATTCAGCTCAACTCCAACGTGAAAATCATTACAAAATTTATTGACATTTTAATATTTGCATCCATTAGGAGAACTTCTCCATGTGATTACCCACTAACCGTACCGACATTACAAACTATTATATGATTAGCAAACCCGAGTCCGCGTTGCTAACCCATCGTATTGGGTTTTAATGACATCCTTTGCTTTATAATGCTTTATAATTCAAAAATAGGTAATTCTTTGGGTCCATTGTCAAACCGAGTTATTCATTTGTCTGTAATTTCTTTTCTCTTACGAATTTTTTCGACCTTTATCCTAAAGCGATCTAATTATAATATTTATAAAATTATCCCGCTTATTGAGACTGTTTTTAGTTGTTCATGGCTGACGGAACGTTGAACCTCACCATTTAAAGAAATTTGTAAATATATGGTTTTTCATTATCTTCTTTTTAGTTTTGTTTGGCTCGAGGTCATATGAAAAATAAAAAACAATATTTTGTTTTTTGATTTTTAATATTTATTTTTCCAATATTTCGATCATATCCTATGATCATCATCAGGGATTTTTGGCTTTAAAGTATAAAAACAATAACGAATGGTTCTAAATTAATATTTAAGCAAAAACGTTAACATTTTTATAATAATTACATTTATTTTTCTTTTTTAGCACCACATTTTATGTTGTGTTCACGTTTGAGTTTAAATTTCAACTAAGTTTTTCTGTGCTTTTCGATTATGTTTCTATATATTTGCGCACAGTGTTCAGTATCTGTTTTATAATTCATGCGCTTTTCGCCAGGAATATTTATTATATGTAGCATTTCCAACATATACCTTCTTTTGTAGTTGTTCTCTTGGGTTAAAATATCTACTTTTTCGAAGTTGGGAGTATGTCCTGTTAAGGAACAATGAGCCGCTAGAGCTGTTTTTTGTTCTACAGGTTTATTCCTCGCTTTTTGGTCAGATTTGTGACCGCTTATCCTTGTTTTAAGCTTACTTTTTGTAGTACCAACATATACCTTCTGGCATATGTTGGACTTGTCACCATTGCAACTGATCTTGTACACGACGTTGGATTTATCTTCCAGTGGAGTTTTGGATTTTGTTTTACTGAAAAAGGCATTGTTGGTATTGCTGCTCTTTAAGGCAAGCTGAAATTGGTCTTTATTGTATAAATTTGATTTTGAAAAACGTTCGGAAAACCCAGGCACGTACGTAGACCTTTTATATGATTTCTCTATTCTTGGCTCTATATGTTGGGCTTTGTCAGTCTTAACATATTTTATAAGTTCTGTGATGGTTTTGTTGGGGAAATCATTCATTCTCAGGATTCTTCTGATGTCATTTTCATTTTTAGAATGAAATTTGTTGTCGCTGATCTTAAAAACTCTTCGTATGAAGTTGGTCGCGGTGTTTATTTTTATCCTGCGAGGATGTTTTGAGTAGTAGTTGATTAATCGCCCGGAAGCAGTGGGCTTCTGATACCAATCCAATAATATAGAGTTTTCTTGTCTAATTACTTTGCAGTCAAGATACGGAAGGTGATTATTCGATTCACTTTCCATTGTGAATCGCAGCTGATGGTTATAAGAGTTTAATGCCTTAAGTGTATTGTCAATTTGGTCCTTTTTTATGATGCAAAATATGTCATCGACATATTTTGTCAATAGTCTAGGTTTTTCATTCAGGTTTCTTGTAACTGAGTCAAGTAGGGTTTCCATAATTATGTCGGCAATTACTGGTGAAATTGGTGACCCCATGGGCATTCCCTTTTGTTGCTCATATATTTTGTCCTTGTACATAAAATATCGGGAGTCCTTGATGCACGTAGTTAATATATCAATAAATAATTTTAATGGAATATTTGTACATTCTTTGATTATGTTCCATTTTTCCTTAATTGTGTTGATTGCCAAATTCACGGGTACACTTGGAAAAAGTGATATGACATCGAATGAAACCAGAATTTCCTCTTCGTCGATGTATTGGTTATTAACCCTGGATTTAAATTCTACAGCGTCTTTAATATTATATTTGGAGTCTTTCGTAAGGATTTTCAGTATTGTGGCCATGTATTTTGATAATTCATATGTAGGTGAATTCATAAAGGAGCATATAGGTCTTACGGGGATTCCTTCTTTATGGATTTTCGGAAGTCCATAGATTTTTGGTGGCACTGACGTCTTTTTTATTAGTTTATTTTTCTCCATATCATTAATAATCTTAAGTTCGAATAGTTGCATTACCAGTTTATTGCATTTGTCTTGCAATCTTGTTGTTGGATCCTTTTTGATACGTTTATAAGTACACATATCCGAGAGTATTACATTCATTTTGGATTCGTAGTCACTTTTTAGCATTGCCACTGTCTTACCACCCTTGTCCGAATTGACTATTAGGATATGATTGTTTTCCCTTAAAAACCTGGTCGTTTGTGTCACTGTATCTAATGTGTGACGATCTCTCTTACACAATTTTGTTTTCCTCATCTGGTCATTTATGAGTGTCACGCCGAGTAAAATTTAAACAATCAACATGCATCTATATACAAATATTAAGCAAAAATATAGCAAGGATACACAAAAAGTCATCAAGGAATATGCAAAATGTAACAGGCAATCAGCACGTCTTAAATCGACGACAACTTTTCTGATTAAATGCAAGCAAACAGGTACAATACCAAACTTCATTTCTAACTCAACTAAGAACACACGAGACATATTCAAAACCAACAACATAATACCAACAAACACAAGGACAACACTAGACACACTCATTTACAATTTTCATATTAAAATACTTAAATTACTAATACAAGAAAAACATAAACAGTCAAATAGAAAAAAAGAGATGATAGAAAACTCCAAAAACCGACTCAGCAATCTCTTAGAAAGAGACGATTTTAACTTACTCATTGAGAGTGAGAATAGTATTCTGCAAAATGAGACCAAAAAACAAAAACAAACACACATTGCCAAATTAAACACATTAAAACGACAACAACGATCTGAGCTCAACTTAAAGCAGAACAAAGAGTGGTTTGTTAATACAACAAAAACTGACATACCAACAAACGTAGAATGGCTTCTCTCTCTCGGTCCAAAATTTGCTCTCCCTACAACAAACACAACGTTCCCTTTATTCAACATTATTTCAGAAGGAGAAGAGTGTATTCAGACTCTGGAAAATCGAGAACGGCAAGAAAATGCGAGAATAAACCTTGTGACACTCATAAATGACCAGATGAGGAAAACAAAATTGTGTAAGAGAGATCGTCACACATTAGATACAGTGACACAAACGACCAGGTTTTTAAGGGAAAACAATCATATCCTAATACTCAATTCGGACAAGGGTGGTAAGACAGTGGCAATGCTAAAAAGTGACTACGAATCCAAAATGAATGTAATACTCTCGGATATGTGTACTTATAAACGTATCAAAAAGGATCCAACAACAAGATTGCAAGACAAATGCAATAAACTGGTAATGCAACTATTCGAACTTAAGATTATTAATGATATGGAGAAAAATAAACTAATAAAAAAGACGTCAGTGCCACCAAAAATCTATGGACTTCCGAAAATCCATAAAGAAGGAATCCCCGTAAGACCTATATGCTCCTTTATGAATTCACCTACATATGAATTATCAAAATACATGGCCACAATACTGAAAATCCTTACGAAAGACTCCAAATATAATATTAAAGACGCTGTAGAATTTAAATCCAGGGTTAATAACCAATACATCGACGAAGAGGAAATTCTGGTTTCATTCGATGTCATATCACTTTTTCCAAGTGTACCCGTGAATTTGGCAATCAACACAATTAAGGAAAAATGGAACATAATCAAAGAATGTACAAATATTCCATTAAAATTATTTATTGATATATTAACTACGTGCATCAAGGACTCCCGATATTTTATGTACAAGGACAAAATATATGAGCAACAAAAGGGAATGCCCATGGGGTCACCAATTTCACCAGTAATTGCCGACATAATTATGGAAACCCTACTTGACTCAGTTACAAGAAACCTGAATGAAAAACCTAGACTATTGACAAAATATGTCGATGACATATTTTGCATCATAAAAAAGGACCAAATTGACAATACACTTAAGGCATTAAACTCTTATAACCATCAGCTGCGATTCACAATGGAAAGTGAATCGAATAATCACCTTCCGTATCTTGACTGCAAAGTAATTAGACAAGAAAACTCTATATTATTGGATTGGTATCAGAAGCCCACTGCTTCCGGGCGATTAATCAACTACTACTCAAAACATCCTCGCAGGATAAAAATAAACACCGCGACCAACTTCATACGAAGAGTTTTTAAGATCAGCGACAACAAATTTCATTCTAAAAATGAAAATGACATCAGAAGAATCCTGAGAATGAATGATTTCCCCAACAAAACCATCACAGAACTTATAAAATATGTTAAGACTGACAAAGCCCAACATATAGAGCCAAGAATAGAGAAATCATATAAAAGGTCTACGTACGTGCCTGGGTTTTCCGAACGTTTTTCAAAATCAAATTTATACAATAAAGACCAATTTCAGCTTGCCTTAAAGAGCAGCAATACCAACAATGCCTTTTTCAGTAAAACAAAATCCAAAACTCCACTGGAAGATAAATCCAACGTCGTGTACAAGATCAGTTGCAATGGTGACAAGTCCAACATATGCCAGAAGGTATATGTTGGTACTACAAAAAGTAAGCTTAAAACAAGGATAAGCGGTCACAAATCTGACCAAAAAGCGAGGAATAAACCTGTAGAACAAAAAACAGCTCTAGCGGCTCATTGTTCCTTAACAGGACATACTCCCAACTTCGAAAAAGTAGATATTTTAACCCAAGAGAACAACTACAAAAGAAGGTATATGTTGGAAATGCTACATATAATAAATATTCCTGGCGAAAAGCGCATGAATTATAAAACAGATACTGAACACTGTGCGCAAATATATAGAAACATAATCGAAAAGCACAGAAAAACTTAGTTGAAATTTAAACTCAAACGTGAACACAACATAAAATGTGGTGCTAAAAAAGAAAAATAAATGTAATTATTATAAAAATGTTAACGTTTTTGCTTAAATATTAATTTAGAACCATTCGTTATTGTTTTTATACTTTAAAGCCAAAAATCCCTGATGATGATCATAGGATATGATCGAAATATTGGAAAAATAAATATTAAAAATCAAAAAACAAAATATTGTTTTTTATTTTTCATATGACCTCGAGCCAAACAAAACTAAAAAGAAGATAATAAAAGTCCAAAGGTCAACAATCATTATTACAATATATGGTTTTTCTTAAAGGACGTGATGACGTGCCACCTCCGAAATTCGGTTCGTTTGCTTTCGAGATATAACGTACTTAAAACTTGATCAGGCCCCATTAAAGAACATTTGATCGGAGGCGCAACCACCGTTGCGTCGAAAATTAATTTGCACGCCGAAATTCGTCAGCAAATATATAGCATTTTGGACCACGGGGCATTTCTGAAAATTTCATGAAATTATGTTCAGTAGTTTTGAAAAATTAATTCATTGAAAAAAAGTGGGCGTGGTCATCTGTTTTCAAGATATAAGATATTTAGGGATTTTGGCTCCAAATATATAATTAGGATCGGAGACACACCACATTGCCTCTCAAAATTAATGCTAAAACCGATATAATCATAATTCATAGCGTTTAAAAAGAAGGCGTGTGTAAGGTACCGCACCTCCTCCGAAATTCAAAAACTATATATTACCAGGGCAAACATTGAGCATTTGCTGGAAATTTCATGGAAATCAGTTTACTAGTTTTAGAGATATAACATATTTAAAAAAGTAGGCGTGGTCGGGTCTTTAGGCCCCAAATAAGTACAAAGATTCTAGATAAATTCTTAATTTTTCAAACCGATACATTCGTTATTATTATGGCAAATGTTGCGTTTTTTAAAATATTCAACAAAATATGCATCCTATTTTCACCGGGGGCCTTTTCTGTACATTCCCCGAAAATTTCAGGAAAATTTGTTCAGTAGTTTTGTAGATTGTAATATATTAAATATGTGGGCGTGGTCAAGTATTTTGGTCCCAAATAAGTAGGTAAGGTCGAAGACACAATCACAATTGTCTCTCAAATTAATTTTCAAACCGATGCATTCCTAATTATTGTAAATAAAGGATTTTTAAAGAAATAGGGTATAGGGGAGTACCCCGCCCCTCCGAAATTCAACAAAATTTGTAACTCATTTTAATCGGGGGCCACCCCTGTACATCTTCTTATATATAAAAGGCAATGTGTGTATGTTTGTGTGTTTGTATGTTCCGTATAGACACAAAAACGGCTGAACCGATTTTCTTGAAAATTTCAGAGAATGTTCAGGGAACACCGGTGTTGAAAATAGGCTATATATTTTTTGCATTTCGGAGGGGGCGGATTACCTCCCCTTTGCCCTATTTTTTAAAAACGCTATTTTAGCAAAACTGACGAACGTATCGGAGAGAAAATTAATTTGCGAGACAACAGTTGTTGTGTCTCTGATCCTAGGTACTAATTTGGGTCCTGAAGACCCGACCACGCCCACTTTTATAAATAGTTTATTTATCAGAAACTTCTTAACCGATTTTCTTGAAAATTTCAGAGAATCTACTGGGAGCACCCGTGGCGAAATAAGGGTGTATATTTGGTTGAATTTCGGAGGGGGCGGGATACCTCCCCCATGCCCTATTTTTTAAAAATGTTATTTTTACAAAATTGACGAACGTATCGGATAGAAAATTAATTTGCGAGACAATGGTTGTTGTATCTCTGACCCTACGTACTGATTTGGCGCCTAAAGACCCGACCACGCCCACTTTTTTAAATAGCTTATATATCAAAAATTGCTTAACCGATTTTCTTGAAAGTGTCAGAGAATCTACTGGGAGATTAGAATATATATTTTCTTGAACGAAGTGGGGAGGGGCGGGGAACCTCCCCCAGCCCTATTTCTTTGAAAACGATATTTTAACAAAACTGAAGAACGTATCGGAGAGAAAAATAATTTGGGGACAATGGTGGTTATGTCTCCGACCCTATGTACTCATTTGGAACCAGACCACGCCCACTTTTTAAATATATTATATATACGAAAATACTGAACCGATTTTCTTGAAATTTTCAAAGAATGGATAGTGATGACCTCTGGTGAAAATAGGCTATATATTTTGTTGAATTTCTGTGGTGAAAACTTCTGAACCGATTTCCAATTCATTTTCAGATGATGTACAGGTTAGAGTTGTATAATCTAGTTCATTTGAAAGATCTAGTTCAACAGCTCAGCTCTTTAAACTGAACTAGGTCAGTAATCTAGTTCATAGTTCACTGTCCAGTTCAATCATTCGGATCAAAATCGTTCACCAGCTCTTAATCGGTCGTTTGATAAAAACGCATACATACACCAAATACAAACAAACAAAAGACTAATATAATTAAACTACTCCATAACAAAAATATTACATTTACATAGTTTTAGTGCATTCTTAAAGAAAGATTAATTAATTTTAGAAAAAACATCCTTCATTGAGGTGGCTGGCAAAAAAATCTTATGCTGTGTGTGTGTGTAGAAATTGTCATTGCGAAAATGCTTTGTGCGTGTGTGTTTCTTTTTATTTTTCCCTTTTTTCTATCCAAAAAGGCAGATTCATTAGGTAATGGATTCGTTATGTCTCTATGTTTTTGTAGAAATCTTCATTTTCCGACAGCTATTCCATGTACCTTGATCCAAAACATAAACAAACTGATCACATTACGAAGGCATCCTTTAACATAGACGACGCCGTCACTTTATGTATTTGTGAACGACATGTTGAACTAGATTGTGAATCGTTCGTTGATCGTACGGTCACCGACTTAATATAGTTCAGTGAACTATTGAACTATAATGAACTATATCGACTGATCTAGTTCATACGCTCTTTTCAATGAATCGTTCAATTGAACTAGTTCGTTCATGAACTATACAACTCTAGTACAGGTCCGTTTTCCCAGCCCGTGTTACATATTTTAGCATTAAGACCCGATCACTCCCAATTTCTGAAATATGTTACAAATCAATGGAAATACCAGATGTTATACGAAGCTTTGATCTTACTGGATAGCAAGTCTTTAAATTAGAAGGCAACATATCGATGGCTATAGCTTCATCAGGTATACATTATAAGAAGGTACAAGGACGACACAGTCGACCACTAAGTTGACACTGGACATTCTTTTGATTGAATCAAACGCATGCAATATTAAATAGAAGTTATCATCTGGAACGAATGTACGATGGCACAAAAAAATTCCCAAGAAGCTTTAAAACGATTCTTGAAGGATTTAAGAGCAACTCACGTTTAGATTTCAGACAAACACTTTCAGTTATACTATTTCAGCAGATGAAATAAATGCATGTCTCAAGTCATCAGTTAACATACCGCCAAAATTTCATATAAACACCAACATTTCCGAAGATGTTTTATTTATAGTCACTTGCAGTTCCCGACTAATTTGCGATGCAAAAAAATATAATTTACTTAAGAAAAGGTAACATAAAACTGTTTCAAGGGCCAACAAGGCCGGCTAGTTCCCTGATAATTTCAGAAAAATCAGTAAAAATTGAAAAAAGTGGGCGTAAAAGTTAGCGTTGTCAAAATCTTTGCATAAAAACATAAGTCGGTCTATGGCGAACATTTCACAAAAAGAATTATCCAAATCGGTCCAGCCGTTCTCAACTGATGCCATTACCAACGAACGACATTTGATTTTTATTTATAAAGATTGTGAATTTTGCCCTGTTTGACAATTCTCAGTCCTATAATAAATCAAAAATATTAAATTTTGTTGTTGGATCATATGAGGTTAGTTTTACTCCATTTTCTTTTTACACTTGACACATCACCTGATACTTAAATTTGCTTTGAACATAAGTTGAAGCGTTCTCAAGCTAATAGTGAATTTCCATATTAGCAGTACATTGTGAGAACTGCTCTATCTGGTCCCATTCCTTCTAATTCTGATGTTATATTTCATAAATTACTGTCAGAAGGTGGCGTATACAAAGACCGGTTTTTTTTATCAATCTGACAACTCCAACTCCTCATAATGTCACCTGTAATAAATTCTTTGAAGGTAGGGAGCTAACAGTTGGGCATCGGATTAGTAACCAACCATTACAAAAACATCCCAATATAAAAAAAGAAGAAAACAAACCCCTCTGAAGTTAAATGTTTTAAGGACCATAACCATAATATGAATCTTTATAGATAAGGTGCAGTTTATACACTGGCAGATGTACTTCCAAAGTTCAGGGGTGATATTCCTGCCATACAGGAAATACGATGAATAGGGAATGACGTCATAACATCACCGAAAGGTGACCCACTATAGTATGTCATGAAATAAAGCACGAGGTATAAAACATCTGGTCTCCACTTTCACTTGCTACAATTCCGATTAAAGCTAAAATTTTCCAATATCAGTTTTATTTATGCCCTTGGTCCAACTGAAGACAAGAGCGAGCAGACCAAAGATATATTCTACGAGCGCTTAGAAGAAATATATGACTGTTGCCCTACCCGGTAACCACAGTGAAACATCTAACAATGGAATGAGGCTGATAGTGGCAAAAAACATGGTAGATGTAATAATTAAGAGGTACATAGAAATCATAAGGCCTGATTATCGAATTTAACCATCCGTGAAACGTAGTATAATGGTTGGATGTATGGGTATTCGGTAGGCTCCTAATCTTTCAACGTACCTCTTAGATCATTACAGCTCAAATCGAAAGAGAATTAATAAAAAAATGCCATTTAAACGACCTTCGCCTTAATAAGGCAACAAAATAAAAAAATGTAGTTAGCAGCACCAAATTCAAACATATCGACATTCATAAGGACACGTAACTGCTCAAATCGAAAGAGAATTAATAAAAAAAATGCCATTTAAACGACCTTCGCCTTAATAAGGCAACAAAATAAAAAAATGTAGTTAGCAGCACCAAATTCAAACATATCGACATTCATAAGGAAAAAAAAATACAAAATTGATAACTTTGTGATAGATGGAAGATATTCATCGAGCCTGTTGGATATACGATTGTTCCGAGGAGAAGACAATGATGAAATCACCACCTTGTTGCAGCAAAGATACGTACCCGAACGTAGCAAACAAAGTATGAATATATTCCACTCAACTGACCCAACTACTTAATGAAAGCACTCCTCTTTCCGATAATATGTCAGCGTAGTACATTAGCAAAATATTGCCGACACCAAACAAACTGCCCCAAAATTCATACTTGGATAACAGAGACCTCTGCCGAGGAACCCATGATATGCCTAGGAGTGGCGTGCTACTACCGAAGAGAAAAATGCTGCATATAGGTATACTCTACAACCACTAGCAACGCGTAGCACACAAGTGATATATGGGGAGAAAAAGAATGGTGAGAAACGTCTTTTCCGCAGGAAAAATAGAGAAATGGAAAATCGGGAGTGTGAAGAATCGAGATGTACAGGAGCCAGAATGAAGTCCGGAAATTCTACTAAAGAGTTTAACATCAAATTGATGGCTTCGGAACAGACACATCCTCCTGTAGAGACCAGTAAGGTAATTTGGTAACTGATATAGATAGTGTGCTAAGGATATGGAAAGAGTAAATTTTTAAACTCTTGGAACGCAATACTAGCGAAGACAACGAAGATAGCCCAGATCCAATCCCAGAAGATGGTATTGAGTGTATACCGCCCGACCAAGATTAGGTAAAGACAGCAATAAACCGGCTGAAGAATAATAAGGCAGCAGGATGCCATTGCCTACCTGCCGAACTGTTTACAACTGGTGGCAACACGCTGATAAGGTGTATGCATCAGATAGTTAGCACCATCTGGCAGGATGAACGCGTACCCGACTATTGGAACCTGAGCATTCTGTGCCCCGTCCACAAGAAAGGAGATAAGACTGTATGCTCTAACTATACGAGTAGGCGCATAAGTCTTCTTGTATTGCCTACAAGATTGTGCCAGGGATATTTTGCGAACGACTAAAGACTATGATGAAAGAAATAATTTGGCAATACCAATGTGACCTTAGACCTGAAAAGTCCACCATTGACCAGATATTTTCCCTAAGGCAAATCCTGTAGAAGACCCATGAGATGCAGATCGACACCTACCACCTTTTGGTGGATTATAAAGCAGCCTTCGACAGTCCCCTACGCTCAAAGTTATTTTAAGCCAAATCTGAATTTGGTACCCCGCAAATCTGATTCGGCTTTATAAGATGATAACCGGTCCTCAGTTAAAATAAGAAAGAACCTCTCCGAAGAGTATAGTATCAAAAGAAGTTTCAGACAAGGAGACAGCCTTTTGTGTGACCTATGGGTTCAACCTCCTGCTGGAAAAGGTTATACGAGATGCAGATGTAAAAAGAAATGGGAAAATTTACACCAATCGCAACATGTTGCTTGCTGATGCTGAGACGATCAGTAAGGAAGTAACTGATACCTTTAAGAACGTTGAAGGAGAATTTACTAAAGTGGGTCTGGCGGAATGCGTCCATTGAACTCGGACCAACTATGGAAGTTGGTTCCTATAATTTTGAGGTAGTAAAAGACTTCGTTTACCTCGGCACCGCTATGAACACAACAAACAACATAATTTGTGAAATACGAAGGAGAATTGTATTGACCAACAGATGTTATTTTGGCTTAAGTAGGCAATTTAAAAACAAAGCCACAAAAAACAAAAGTAACACTTTACAAACACTGATACTACCCGTGCTAATGTATGGTTCCGAAGCATGCAAGCAGATAAGGCAGTGCTTGGTGTGTTTGAGAGAAAAATTCTTCGAAAGATCTACGGGCCAATCTGCGTTGACGGTGAATATCGACATCGTATTAACTACGATCTTTATCGGCTATGAAATGACATCTGTATACTTAAACGTATCGAGATACAACGACTGCGAGAGCGATGATGAACCAGCTAAAAAGACGTATAAATACGGTACACATGGTACACGCAGAGCTGGCAGGCCAAGGCTTCGAGCAAACGAGTGGAAGACGAGACCGTCGAGGTATTCCAAAAAGCTAAGCAACAAATGGAATGGAAATACTTTCATAGTTAGGTTCGTAGGACAAATGTTCTGTAAAAGGCCAACAAAGTAACTAATGTTTTAAACTAGGTTCGATATAGTCTGGATAGGGCCTTCTAGTTGTTGTTGTTATAGCAGCATGAAACGTACGTTGAAGCATAGGTTTGATGCTGGGTTGGCAGCCGCTGGCCGAAACACTATGGTTTCGGATCAATCAGGTACGTAAGAACCCGCTGCCGTGGGATTGAGGGCTTTGGTGGGCTTGGTGGTCAAATGTTTTCAAAGCCTCAACTCGCCATGAGTTGTCCCATACTAATGTATGTTTGTAAATGAAGTTGTTGAGACCAACTAACTTTTGCATTGACTATATCAAACTACTACCATGTCTACCTCCATATCTCATAGTTCAAATCAGTCCATTGAATTTAAAAATACTATTATTTCTTATTGTTGATATCATAGCTTGACTCTTTAATCTATGTACATTCATACATAGCTCCATAACACGCCAGAAATAACCCAAGCTCCCATTTACTTTATAATAGTAGGCATCTATTATTGTAATAACTGGTATTTATGCATTTCCATTCGAATGGAAAAATAACAACATGGAAATCGAATTCCATGTCACATATTCACACTTTTGTATCCTCACCATGAATCCTGTTGTACATATTTTGTTTGCCTATAGAAAAATGTTATGTATAACTGGCCATTATACAGCTATTCGTACACAATATAAAATCACATGCGACTACAGTGATTTTTTTAAGAGTAGGGTGGGTGATAATCATGACTTCAAAAATGAACATCAATTGTTGCCTGTAAAGCAGGATATACATACGATGTATGTCCTTCGTGGATCCTATGGGAGTTTGGCTGTGCGTGAGTTGCTAACAGACATACATTGTGGCTACAACCATTGCATGCTAGTAAGTGAAGAAGAAAATTGCATTATTTCAACATGCCAATTTTCTTTGGTTTCGTCGACTGGATTGTGGACACTCGTTGTCCTTTAGGTGCATTCACATGACAAAGGATATATCTGACGTGACATTCAGTTTAAATTGTACACATAAATAACTGTACCATGCAAAAGACTTTAAGAAAGAGGGTGAACATGGTCAAATTTTCATTTGCACGACAACTCCGGCCTTTGTATGTATGAAACAATGTTCCATGGACAATTTCAACGGAGCACATTTATGCCAATAGTGAATAGTAATTGAGTAGATAATAACCCGTGTGATAACTTTTACATTGAACAGAGCGGCATATATAGTGTACATATTTGTTTATCTTTTATCTTTCTGAACTGAACACCGACCCCTCCTCAAGGTGTATCATGAGGAGTTCAACAGCTGCTAAAGGTTGTGAGCCAACAGACATTGCCCAAAATTTCACTGCAAAAACAACAAAACCTAAGCTTGGGGCTTATAAGATTAATTACTTACGTGGAATATTTATTCAAGGGCCCTCAGACCAATAAACCTGGATTTTATATAAAATACTTTTTCAACGACCCTCAGACCAACAAACGTGGATTTTTTAAAGAATATTTTTCCAACGACCCTCAGACAAATAAAGATGGATTTTTAAATGAATATTTTTCCAACGACCTTCAGACAAATAACTTGGATTTTTTAAAAAATAATTTTTCTACGATCCTCAGACCAATAAACTTCGATTTTTTAAAGAATATTTTTTCAAGGACCCTCAGACCAATAAACCTGGATTTTTTAAAGAATATTTTTTCAAGGACCCTCAGACCAATAAACCTGGATTTTTTAAAGAATATTTTTTCAAGGACCCTCAAACCAATAAATGTGGATTTTTTAAAGAATATTTTTTCAAGGACCCTCAGACCAATAAACGTGGATTTTTTAAAGAATATTTTTTCAAGGACCCTCAGACCAATAAACTTGGATTTTTTAAAGAATATTTTTTCAAGGACCCTCAGACATACATATAAACGTGGAATATTTTTTCAAGGACCCTCAGACCAATAAACGTGGATTTTTTAAAGAATATTTTTTCAAGGTCCCTCAGACCAATAAACATGGATTTTTTAAAGAATATTTTTTCAAGGACCCTCAGACCAATAAACTTGGATTTTTTAAAGAATATTTTTTCAAGGACCCTCAGGCCAATAAACGTGGATTTTAAAAGAATATTTTTTCAAGGACCCTCAGACCAACAAACGTGGATTTTTTAAAGAATATTTTTTCAAGGACCCTCAGACCAATAAACGTGGATTTTTTAAAGAATATTATTTCAAGGACCCTCACACCAATAAACGTGGATTTTTTAAAGAATATTTTGTCAAGGACCCTCACACCAATAAACGTGGATTTTTTAAAGAATATTTTGTCAAGGACCCCCACACCAATAAACGTCGATTTTTTAAAGTATATTTTTCAATGACCCTAAGACCAAAAAACATGGATTTTTTAAAGAATATTTTTTCAAGGACCCTCAGACCAATAAAAGTGGATTTTTTTAAAGAATATTTTTTCAAGGACCCTCAGACCAATAAACGTGGATTTTTTTTAAAGAATATTATTTCAAGGACTCTCAGACCAATAAACGTGGATTTTTTAAAGAATATTTTTTCAAGGACCCTCAGATCAATAAACGTGGATTTTTTAAAGAATATTTTTTCAAGGACCCTCAGACCAATAAACGTGGATTTTTTAAAGAATATTTTTTCAAGGACCCTCAGACCAATAAACGTGGATTTTTTAAAGAATATTTTTTCAAGGACCCTCAGACCAATAAACGTGGATTTTTTAAAGAATATTGTTTCAAGGACCCTCAGACCAATAAACGTGGATTTTTTAAAGAACATTTTTTCAAGGACCCTCAGACCAATAAACGTGGATTTTTTAAAGAACATTTTTTCAAGGACCCTCAGACCAATAAACGTGGATTTTTTAAAGAACATTTTTTCAAGGACCCTCAGACCAATAAACGTGGATTTTTTAAAGAATATTTTTTCAAGGACCCTCAGACCAATAAACGTGGATTTTTTAAAGAATATTTTTTCAAGGACCCTCAGACCAATAAACGTGGATTTTTTAAAGAATATTTTTTCAAGGACCCTCAGACCAATAAACGTGGATTTTTTAAAGAATATTTTTTCAAGGAACCTCAGACCAATAAACGTGGATTTTTTAAAGAATATTTTTCAAGGAACCTCAGACCAATAAACGTGGATTTTTTTTAGAGAATATTTTTTCAAGGACTCCCAGACCAATAAACGTGGATTTTTTTTAGAGAATATTTTTTCAAGGACTCCCAGATCAATAAACGTGGTTTTTTTAATAAATAGTTTTTCAAGGACCCCCAGACCAATAAACGTGGATTTTTTAAAGAATATTTTTTCAAGGACCCTCAGACCAATAAACGTGGATTTTTTAAAGAATATTTTTTCAAGGACCCTCAGACCAATAAACGTGGATTTTTTAAAGAATATTTTTTCAAGGACCCTCAGACCAATAAACGTGGATTTTTTAAAGAATATTTTTTCAAGGACCCTCAGACCAATAAACGTGGATTTTTTAAAGAATATTTTTTCAAGGGCCCTCAGACCAATAAACGTGGATTTTTTAAAGAATATTTTTTCAAGGACCCTCAGACCAATAAACGTGGATTTTTTAAAGAATATTTTTTCAAGGACCCTCAGACCAATAAACGTGGATTTTTTAAAGAATATTTTTTCAAGGACCCTCAGACCAATAAACGTGGATTTTTTAAAGAATATTTTTTCAAGGACCCTCAGACCAATAAACGTGGATTTTTTAAAGAATATTTTTTCAAGGACCCTCAGCCCAATAAACGTGGATTTTTTAAAGAATATTTTTTCAAGGACCCTCAGCCCAATAAACGTGGATTTTTTAAAGAATATTTTTTCAAGGACCCTCAGACCAATAAACGTGGATTTTTTAAAGAATATTTTTTCAAGGACCGTCAGACCAATAAACGTGGATTTTTTAAAGAATATTTTTTCAAGGACCCTCAGACCAATAAACGTGGATTTTTTAAAGAATAATTTTTCAAGGACCCTCAGACCAATAAACGTGGATTTTTTAAAGAATATTTTTCAAGGACCCTCAGCCCAATAAACGTGGATTTTTTAAAGAATATTTTTTCAAGGACCCTCAGCCCAATAAACGTGGATTTTTTAAAGAATATTTTTTCAAGGACCCTCAGACCAATAAACGTGGATTTTTTAAAGAATATTTTTTCAAGGACCGTCAGACCAATAAACGTGGATTTTTTAAAGAATATTTTTTCAAGGACCCTCAGACCAATAAACGTGGATTTTTTAAAGAATATTTTTTCAAGGACCCTCAGACCAATAAACGTGGATTTTTTAAAGAATATTTTTTCAAGGACCCTCAGACCAATAAACGTGGATTTTTTAAAGAATATTTTTTCAAGGACCCTCAGACCAATAAACGTGGATTTTTTAAAGAATATTTTTTCAAGGACCCTCAGACCAATAAACGTGGATTTTTTAATGAATATTTTTTCAAGGACCCTCAGACCAATAAACGTGGATTTTTTAAAGAATATTTTTTCAAGGACCGTCAGACCAATAAACGTGGATTTTTTAAAGAATATTTTTTCAAGGACCCTCAGACCAATAAACGTGGATTTTTTAAAGAATATTTTTTCAAGGACCGTCAGACCAATAAACGTGGATTTTTTAAAGAATATTTTTTCAAGGACCCTCAGACCAATAAACGTGGATTTTTTAAAGAATATTTTTTCAAGGACCCTCAGACCAATAAACGTGGATTTTTTAAAGAATATTTTTTCAAGGACCCTCAGACCAATAAACGTGGATGTTTTAAAGAATATTTTTTCAAGGACCCTCAGACCAATAAACGTGGATTTTTTAAAGAATATTTTTTCAAGGACCCTCAGACCAATAAACGTGGATTTTTTAAAGAATATTTTTTCAAGGACCCTCAGACCAATAAACGTGGATTTTTTAAAGAATATTTTTTCAAGGACTCTCAGACCAATAAACGTGGATTTTTTAAAGAATATTTTTTCAAGGACCCTCAGACCAATAAACGTGAATTTTTTAAAGAATATTCTTTCAAGGACCCTCAGACCAATAAACGTGAATTTTTTAAAGAATATTCTTTCAAGGACCCTAAGACCAATAAACGTGGATTTTTTAAAGAATATTTTTCAAGGACCCTCAGACCAATAAACGTGGATTTTTTAAAGAATATTTTTTCAAGGACCCTAAGACCAATAAACGTGAATTTTTTAAAGAATATTTTTTCAAGGACCCTCAGACCAATAAACGTGGATTTTTTAAAGAATATTTTTTCAAGGACCCTCATACCAATAAACGTGGATTTTTTAAAGAATATTTTTTCAAGGACCCTCAGACCAATAAACGTGGATTTTTTAAAGAATATTTTTTCAAGGACCCTCAGACCAATAAACGTGGATTTTTTAAAGAATATTTTTTCAAGGACCCTCAGACCAATAAACGTGGATTTTTTAAAGAATATTTTTTCAAGGACCCTCAGACCAATAAACGTGGATGTTTTAAAGAATATTTTTTAAAAGGCCCTCAAACAAATAAACGTGGATTTTTTAAAGGACCCTCAGACTAATAAACGTGGATTTTGTAAAGGACCCTCAGACCAATAAACGTGGATTTTTTAAAGAATATTTTTTCAAGGACCCTCAGACCAATAAACGTGGATTTTTTAAAGAATATTTTTTTCAAGGACCCTCAGACCAATAAACGTGGATTTTTTAAAGAATATTTTTTTCAAGGACCCTCAGACCAATCAACGTGGATTTTTTAAAGAATTTTTTCTTCAAGGACCCTCAGACCAATAAACGTGGATTTTTTAAAGAATATTTTTTTCAAGGACCCTCAGACCAATCAACGTGGATTTTTTAAAGAATTTTTTCTTCAAGGACCCTCAGACCAATAAACGTGGATTTTTTAAGAGCATTTTTCAATAACCCTCAGACCAAATAACGTGGATTTTTAAGAGTAAGACCAATATTTAAAGATTTTTTAAAGAATATTTTTTCAATGACCCTCAGACCAATAAACGTGGATTTTTTAAAGAATATTTTTTCAATGACCCTCAGACCAATAAATGTAGATTTTTTAAAGAATATTTTTTTAATGACCCTCAGACCAATAAACTTGGATTTTTTAAAGAATATATTTTTTCAATGACCCTCAGACCAATAAACGTGGATTTTTAAAGAATATTTTTTCAAGGACCCTCAGACCAATAAACGTGGATTTTTTAAAGAATATTTTTTCAAGGACCCTCAGACCAATAAACGTGGATTTTTTAAAGAATATTTTTTCAAGGACCCTCAGACCAATAAACGTGGATTTTTTAAAGAATATTTTTTCAAGGACCCTCAGACCAATAAACGTGGATTTTTTAAAGAATATTTTTTCAAGGACCCTCAGACCAATAAACGTGGATTTTTAAAAGAATATTTTTTCAAGGACCCTCAGACTAATAAACGTGGATTTTTTAAAGAATATTTTTTCAAAGACCCTCTGACCAATATACGTGGATTTTCTAAAGAATATTTTTTCAAGGACCCTCAGACCAATAAACGTGGATTTTTTAAAGAATATTTTTTCAAGGACCCTCAGACCAATAAACGTGGATTTTTTAAAGAATATTTTTTCAAGGACCCTCAGACCAATAAACGTGGATTTTTTAAAGAATATTTTTTCAAGGACCCTCAGACCAATAAACGTGGATTTTTTAAAGAATATTTTTTCAAGGACCCTCAGACCAATAAACGTGGATTTTTTAAAGAATATTTTTTCAAGGACCCTCAGACCAATAAACGTGGATTTTTTAAAGAATATTTTTTCAAGGACCCTCAGACCAATAAACGTGGATTTTTTAAAGAATATTTTTTCAAGGACCCTCAGACCAATAAACGTGGATTTTTTAAAGAATATTTTTTCAAGGACCCTCAGACCAATAAACGTGGATTTTTTAAAGAATATTTTTTCAAGGACCCTCAGACCAATAAACGTGGATTTTTTAAAGAATATTTTTTCAAGGACCCTCAGACCAATAAACGTGGATTTTTTAAAGAATATTTTTTCAAGGACCCTCAGACCAATAAACGTGGATTTTTTAAAGAATATTTTTTCAAGGACCCTCAGACCAATAAACGTGGATTTTTTAAAGAATATTTTTTCAAGGACCCTCAGACCAATAAACGTGGATTTTTTAAAGAATATTTTTTCAAGGACCCTCAGACCAATAAACGTGGATTTTTTAAAGAATATTTTTTCAAGGACCCTCAGACCAATAAACGTGGATTTTTTAAAGAATATTTTTTCAAGGACCCTCAGACCAATAAACGTGGATTTTTTAAAGAATATTTTTTCAAGGACCCTCAGACCAATAAACGTGGATTTTTTAAAGAATATTTTTTCAAGGACCCTCAGACCAATAAATGTGGATTTTTTAAAGAATATATTTCAAGGACCTTCCGACCAATAAACGTGGATTTTTTAAAGAATATTTTTTCAAGGACCCTCAGACCAATAAACGTGGATTTTTTAAAGAATATTTTTTCAAGGATCCTAAGACCTTTAAACGTGGATTTTTAAAGTATAGTTTTTTAATGACCCTCCGACCAATAAACATGGATTTTTTTAAAGAATATATATTTTCACGGACCCTCTGATGATTAAACGTAAATTTTTTAAAGAATATTTTTTCAAGGGCCCTCAGACCAATAAACGTAAACTTTTTAAAAAATATTTTTTCAAGGGCCCTCAGACCAATAAACGTGGATTTTTAAAGAATAATTTTTCAAGGATCCTCAAACAAATAAACATGGATTTTTTAAAGAATATTTTTTCAAGGACCCTCAAACCAATAAACGTGGATTTTTTAATGAATATTTTTTCAAGGACCCTCAAACCAATAAACGTAGATTTTTTAAAGAATATTTTTTCAAGGACCCTCAGACCAGTAAACGTGGATTTTTTAAAGAATATTTTTTCAAGGACCCTCAAACCAATAAACGTGGATTTTTTTAAAGAATATTTTTTCGAGGACCCTCACACCAATGAACGTGGATTTTTTAAAGATAATTTTTTCAAGGAACCTCAGACCAATAAGCGTTGATTTTTTAAAGAATATTTTTTCAATAACCCTCAGAAGCGTTGATTTTTGACCTTAAGTTCATCAACAACCAAATACTTTAAAGCATCAATTGACTTTTAGTTAAACACATATTTTTATTGAAAGAAATTTCAAGTTAATCAACTGCTGAACAATCATTTGAATTGGATTTTCATTGATACGCGTATCTTAAACACAGAATAGTCAATTTCAATATCCCAACTGCAATTCCAAGCAAATTGCATTATAAAAAAACTATCTACTGAAAAAGGCCAACACATTTTTCCCTCTCAAACCTCTAAGGATCCTATTGAAATGCAAGTGCATCTTATGTTGAATCACAAGTATGCAAAAAGAAAACTACCTTTTGTATTACCATTGTTGCTTAATGCTTTTCCTGCAACAACTGATGTTTTCAAGTACTCTTGCGCTATATATTTTTTTCGGAATCTTGCACTTGACAATAGAAATAAATGACAGAAATTGATGACGACACTCTGTAAGATGATGACGAAGAGCACCACAAAATTGATGCTACTTAAAATGTTCTTTAACGTATTCAAGAGGGGAAAAATCTCTTCATCGTAAAATTAAAACTATAAAGAAGATTGGATTATTTTCATTTTCTGTCAATTATTTTAATGGAAATTGTTAAATTGAGGTACTTGAATCAATTATATATGCAATTGATATAAATTTTATTACAAAGGTAGTGATATAATATTATAAATCTCAGTGAAATTAATTTGAACGTACTTATTACTTAAACGAACATTTGAAAAATGAAAAGAAGTTGTGAGTTCGTTAACAGTAACCTATTCGTAATCTACTTACCTACTTAGCTGGCCCTTTACAGAACATTTGTTACATACGCCGAACTAGAAAA
The DNA here is from genome assembly GCF_047663935.1 of Musca autumnalis. Classification (NCBI taxonomy): domain Eukaryota; kingdom Metazoa; phylum Arthropoda; class Insecta; order Diptera; family Muscidae; genus Musca; species Musca autumnalis. The sequence continues at coordinate 133,473,384 of NW_027411866.1, read as the reverse complement.
GATATCCATTTCTCTCTGTTCGTTGCTTAATTTTCCCAATCTGGGATATCGAATTTTCTGATTTGGTATTTCACTTGCTCGCTCCATCAAGTTCTGCGTGCGTCGCCATGCCACCCGTATTTATACGTCTTGTTAACAGTGATTTTTATGATACAACGATTGCGTTGACTAGAACGCAATCGTTGTATCTCGATACGTTTAACTACCCAGCAAAATAAATTGGAAGTAGTGCAATGTAGACTAGTTCTGTCACGGCATGTTTTGATGCAGTTCAAACGGAGTCGTGAAAAGGCACTCCAGTTCTCACATTTTAACTGCATTTGGATGCAATCCAAAGAATCACATCCACTTGTCACATTTTAACAACATCCGGATGCAGTTCAGCGGAGTCGTGAAAAAGGCACTCCATTGTGAGGAATCACAATTTAACAGCATCCGGATGCAGTCCAAACGGAGTCGTGAAAAAGGCGCTCCGTTCGCTCCATTTTGTTAGCAGTTGTTAGAGATCCCTACATGTACAAAACTCAGTTTGTACATCTCTACAGGCACCGGTATACATTTTACAAAAAGAGATAAGCGTGTTAACATCTCCAAACATTTGTTAATACAAACTAAATAATATTTAATTTGTGAACATTTTTCCGGTAACTCACGAGAATTGTTGGAGTACATGATGAAACAAAAACAGTTCAGCTTGGATTAAATGGAGAGCGGAGGAAACACGCATGTTTGCGATTGAATTCAATGGAGAATTTTCATAATTTGTGTTAATGTAATAAAGTTCCTAATATTTTTGTTTTACACAAATAATAAATGCATTTTTTTGTTCTGGGATATTTTGTAATGGCTTGCACAATTTCTGCAGAATGCCTGTATCAAAACACGTTCTTTGGACTGCCTCCAATTCTACCCCAAAGGGTTAGTTAAAATGCTAAGCCAAAGAGTCAGTTAAAATGCAGTGCCACAGGGTCAGTTAAAATGCAGTGCAATGGAGTGCCTCTTTCAGTAGTCACGCTCTTGTAAAAATCATGAGTGAAAATGCATAATTTGATGCACTTCCAGATCACTTGTACATATCATTTAACTGCCTCTTTGGAGGCAAACCTTTTGCTGGGTATGCTTATGTCCTTGTATAGTTGATACAGCTTCTTGCTCATACGACCTCGATATTCACTGTCAACGTAGATATTTCATCGCATTTCACAAATTATGTTGTTTATTGTTTTTATAGCGGTGCCGAGAAAGACGAAGTCTTTAACTACCTCAAAATTATAGCACTTACTTTCATTTAATAAGACTTTATACTAGTACCACTTACTTAGCTGACCATCTATAGAACATTTGTTGTATAAACCGAACTAAGAAACTATTTAAATTGCTCTCTATTTATAGCATCAGTCTTTAGGCTAGAGAGGTTATATACACTTTAATATGGGCAAAAAGTGCCTCATCGAAATAATGGTTTTAGACACCAAGGATGTTTGAACGAAATCTGTCTCAGACAATTTGGAGTCGATTTAGCAATTTGCTACCTCACATACAAAATTTCGGATAAGTTCAGTTTAAGACCTGCTCTCGAATCAATTTGATTATTTGTAGTTGTTGTAGCAACAAATGTGTGTTCGTTCGTGTAATATTTCAGTTATTAAGTTCCTCTGTATCTTTATGGACTGGTTGCGTCCATAAAGAATGAGGAGGCAGGTGAGTTGGGTTAGCTGGGTAGTTGAATAAATGCAGAGTATCGTGTGGTCTCAATCCACATGCTGGGCATATGATGGGTATCGTGGCGTCAATTCTGACCCAATACGAATTGAGGCGGCTGCATCGTCCGGATCTTAACTGAGCTAAAACCACTCGTGTTTGCCTTGGCAGCTGGCGTTCTTCTGCTGCGATGGATGGGGGGTGGACTCCAAGTACGGCATTCACACTGTATCTTCGCACTGCTTACGCAACCATGTTGGCGTGAAAGCGATTCAAGCCTGCCTGATAGGCTCGTTGATCTAGCGGTTCTCTTTATACCTTTGGACCTCTCTCTCTAAATCATGAAGGTCTCTCCTGACGTGCCTGGGCGGGGGAGCCTTTCCATTAAATCGTGACAGGGATGTTCACTGCGGTAACACCCAAGCAGGTACTGCATCGACAACATCTTATTGTGCTGACGCACCGGTAAAACCTTCGCCTCCTCATGAAGATGGTCCACTGGTGTCATGTGGAGACCCTGTTGCAGTCCTCATGACGGCATTCTGGCAAGTTTGAATCTTCTTCCACCGCGATGCGCTAACCTTTGCAGACCACGCTGGCGCCGCATAGCTTACCGCAGACCGGCCTATTGCATTGTAGGTGGTCAATAAGGTTTCTTTATCAGCACCCCAAGAGTTGCCGGCCAGCGACTTAAGAACCTTGTTCCTAATTCTGATCTTATTGCAAATAGCTGTGGCATGCGCGGACGACTTGAACATGCTATCGAACGTTACACCCAGTATTTTAGGGTAGTTAGTGGTCCGAATCAGTGCACCATCGACCAATAGGTTTAGTGGGTGCCTCATCTCAGCCGTCCATGTGGTGAACAGCGTGGCTGTGGATTTAGCGGCGGATATTTTCATATTCCTCAGATGGAAGAACTGCACTAGTTCAGCTATGTAGACATTTAACATATCACATATGTCATCGACGATAGGACTCGACGCCAAGATCGTACAATCGTCCGCATACATCACGATCTCTATGCCGTCTGGAGGATGGGGAATTTCAGAAAGGTAGAGGTTAACAGTTCCGGAGATATCACCCCTCCTTGGGGAACTCCCTGTATCACTCTACGGTTTTTGGACTTCTTGTTTCTGAATTCTACAAACGATTGGCGTTCGCACATATAGTTGATTACCCAAAGTTTCAAACATGGCTGGAGGATTATTTTTCTCTATATCCTCGAACAGCTTGGCATGGTTGACGGTATCGAAGGCCTTCGATAGGTCTAGAGCCACCATGACTGTTCGGTAGCACGGCCTTTTCTGGTTCAGTCCTCTACTGATATGTGTGGATATGGCGTTTTATGCTGTTGTAGTACTATGCATTTTCCGAAATCCATGTTGATGTTGGGTAACTGGAAAACACCTTCTCATCGTGGGGAAGAGTAGCGCTTCTAAGATCTTAGCTAATGGCGACAGGAGTGAAATCGGCCTGTACGATTCACCTCTGCTGGCATCCTTGCCAGGCTTCAGTAGCGGGACCACCCTGCCAACTTTCCAGGCATCTGGTACAACATGGGTGGCTAACGATAGGTTGAGAACACTTGTTAAATACTCAACACCAGATTCATCCAGCTGCTTAAGCATTACCATCGATATTCGGTGCGGGCCCAATGCTTTGGATGATTGAGTGTCTCGGGTGGCATCTGCAACATCGCTCATCGTAAATTGTGGTGGTACCTCCTCGGCTGGAAGCGTTCTTCTTATACGGCGTAGCACACTTCTTTTCGCCCTATCACCCTCGGGGTGCTCTATTAACTGCCGGTTAAAATAACACGCGCACCTCTTTGGGTCAGATACTGTCACGCCGTTGAAAGTAACAGCCGTTCTGTCCACCGTTGCCCACAATTTACTTATTCCTGCACCAATGTTGCATTGCTTCAGATGGTCTAGCCACTTTTTCCGCTTATGTTCGCCTACTATCCCGGCACGGACCAGAAGAGCTCGGAGCAGGCTTTCCGGGATAAATTGCCGCTACCATTGTGAAAAAAAAACACGAACAAAAACACATAATTGTTGAGGTGATGGCCCCTGGTCGAAGATTCCTCCGAGTCAATCCGGTGCATAGATCCGGCCGTCGCGGGATTTGATTATTTGATTTTTGTTGCTGCCCCATTACGACAGTAAAAGTGTTTCAGGGACAAGTCAATACACCTGAGAAAATAGCCGGAAAAGTGTAAAAACCCCCTATTGTACCATGGGTATTGGCTGCAGCCCATGGTAACTCACGAACTGATCAACTGATTTGGTCCAAAATTTGGCTTTCGTCATATTTTGTCCAAGCTTAATCGGCCCACAACTTCCGGCACCTCCCTAAAAAAAATTAAAAAATATCACTAGAATTGGTCCAAACTTTGAATCTCCTAATATTTTGTCCAAATTCATTAACTTCTAAAATGGTCTATATCAGCCTTCTCTTTAGGGTACCTCTCCCACAAATGTTCAAGGGCCACAAAATTCTGAAAACCTCCTAAATACATAATTTTTGGTGAAAAGGATTTTGGTTTTGTAGCCGGCATTCGATATGTATGTGGATGAAAATTTTAATTCACTGATACTTTTTTTAATTGTTGCTGCTTTATTTTTCCAATTTGGAATATCGTGTGTAAATTGTGTCATTTCTTTTAACATCTCCATCTCGTATAACCTTTTCCAGCAGAAGATTGAACCCATAGGTCACACGAAAGGCTATCTCCTTGTCTGAAACCTCCTTTGGTACTAAACTCTTCGGAGAGGTTCTTTCCTATTTCAACTGAGGACCGGTCATCAATTAAAGTCATCTTACAAAGCCGAATGGGCTTTGCAAGGATACCAAATTCAGACATGGCTTGGAATACCATTGAGAGTAGGGGGGCTGTCGAAGGCTGCTTTATAATCCACCAAAAGGTGGTGAGTGTTGATCTGCACCTCTTGGTTCTTTTCCATGATTTGTCTCAGGGTAAATATCTAGTAATTGGTGGACTTGCCAGGTCTAAAGCCGCATTGGTATGACCAAATTATTTCTTTCAACAATCTTGTAGCCAAAAGGTAGCACACTTATGACCCTGTAGTTAGAGCATACAGTCTTATCACCTTTCTTGTGGGCGGGGCACAGACTGCTCAGGTTCCAATCGCCGAGTCTGCTTTATAAACTACCAAAAGGTGGCCAGTTTCGATCTGCATCTCTTGGGTCTTCTCCCAGATTTGTCTCATGGTAAATATTTAGTAAATGATGGACTTGCCAGGTTTAAAGTTGCATTTGTATGACCAAATTATTTCCTTCACCATCGGCTGTAGTCGTTCGTACAATATCCCTGACACAATCTTGTAGGCAAAAGGTAGCAGACTTATGCCCCTGTAGTTAGAGCATACAGTCTTATCTCCTTTCTTGTGGACGGGACACAGGCTGCTCAACTAGGTGATACATACACCTTATCAGCGTGTTGCTACCGGATGTGAACAGCTCGGTTGGTAGGCCATCGGCTCCTGCTGCCTTATTATTCTTCAGGTGTTTATTGCAGTCTATACCTCATCTTGATCGGGCGCTATAAATTCAATATCATCTTCTGGGATTGTGTCTGCGGTATCTTCGTTGTCTTCGCTAGTATTGGATACCAACAGTTTGGAAAAATTATCCTTTCATACTCCGATCACACTATCTGAATCAGTTTCCAAATTACCTTACTGGTCTCCACATGAGGATGTCCCCGTACCAAAGCCATCAGTTTGATGTTTCACTCTTTGGTAGAATTTTCGGATTTCCTGCTGGCTCCCGCTTTAACATTTCTCTCTTTTCCTGCGCAAAAAAGACGTTTATCCCTCTCCTTTTTTCGCGATACCTCTCTCGTGCGCTTGGAGAAGGTCTTTGGTATCGAGGTATGGATTTTGCGGCCGTATGCATGTTTCTGTTATCCATATTGTATCAAGTTTTTCATTCACTGGGGTTTCAGACGTCATTTGAATTATTTATTTATTTATTTTTTTTTTAAGTTTGACAGTTTTTATCCTAAACGTACTCAAGACAGTTTGACATACGATCCTGTGTTGTGTTATTTACAGTGACTTGAAAAAATCACTTTGCAAAAAATTGAATTTAGTTGTAAAATTCTTTGTCCAATAATTTTTTAAAACATTCGAAGTGGATAATCAAGACAAGAGTGCATCTATCAAATTAAATCTTTGTATGTCGATAAAGGGACATCCTATATCACTATGAAAAACTGGTTTAATGAATTCAATCGTGGCCGACACTCGCTAAGAAACGAAGGTCGTGAGGGTCGTCCAAAATCGGTCATTGTGCCAGAAAAAAAACTATGCCGTGCTTGAAAGGATAATGCAAGATCACCATGATAAATACCGTGAGATAGAGGTATCCTTGGATATTTCTTCCGCCAACTAACATTAGATCCATCCCACACAAAACACTACCCAACCGTGGGTGTCTTCGAAGGCGAGCCAAATCCAACGAATGTTGTTCATGTAAGAAACACTTCGAAGCAAATGGTTGCCTGTTTCTTCGGTTAAGCTTACCATGTGACTACTATATGGCTTGAGGGACGTAGGACGGTTAACTCTAAGTGGTACACTACAATTCGTTTGCCTGAAGTCTCCTGAGAAATTCGAAAAACGAACAAGAGAAGACAAATCATTCTGCATCGTGACAATGTGGGATTTCATACATCGATTCAAACCAGCGCCTGTTTGACGGAAACAAATGTGGAATTGAAGGTTCATTCGCCGTACAGCCTTGACTGAGGGTCCAATGACTTCATTTGATTCCAGCACATCAAGAAAAAAAGGTGTGGTCAACGATTTTTTTTTGCCTGAAGATGCTGTAAAAACGTTCAAAAACCATGTTTTGGAGGTGTCTCATTCGGAGTGGAGAAAGTGCTTCGCCAATCGGTTTGAGCGCACGAAAATGTGTATAAATCATGCTGGAGATTACTTTTTTTATTTTTTATTTATTTTCAAAATCGTATACATTCTTAGATTTATTTGCCTCAGCGCCAATGGGCATTGTAGAGGCTAGTTGGCAATTATACAAAATTCTTATGTATAAAGTTTATAAAATATTAATGTTTGTTATTACATGTAAACATCTTCCAAAGACTTATAGTAATACTTTTAGGTAAGATTGTATTAAGATAACATTTCTTCGATATCATGTGATAAAAAGAGTTTTAATTGTTGCTTAAAAGTGGAAAGTGTAACACAATTTTTAACATTATCAGGCAACAGATTATAAGCATGGCTCCCAGAATATTCTATACGCTGTTTAGTTTTTTCAGTGCGGCATAAAGCAACACGCAGCTGTGAATTGTTCCGAGTGTTAACTGTATTTTGATTTCGCACAAAATGTATTGTGTGGTACCCAATGCTATTTATACATTTATATACATACAGTATAATTTGATATTTATATTGACCATAAATTGGTAAAACTGAACTAAAAGTATATTGAAACAAACTTTGTGGTGGATGCAAAATAGGTAAATTTGCAACAAGTTTCAATGCCCTGCTTTGTAAACGCTGCAAAGATTTAAGGGCTGTGCTGTTCTTGTAAGCGTATATCGCAATTAAGTAATTTATGTGACTTTGTATTAAAGTCTGGTAGATTAAATATTTTGTCTTTTGGTCAAATTTATATTTAAATTTGTAAAGCAAACCAATTGCTGGTGAAATTTTAGATTTTAACTTATTTATGTGTTGATCCCAGGCGAGATTCGACTGCAAAATTACACCCAAATATTTAACTTCATGCACTTCTTGTATTATCTTCCCACCTATGTTGACACTAAAAGCTGTATCAAAGTTGCCTTGTGGCCTAAAACGAATTAATTGAGTTTTCCGTTCATTAATATACATCTTATTTGTTCTCATGTACTCCAAAATGAGAGCTGCATCCCTTTCCATATAACATTTGACTACTGTTTCAGATTTATACGGATAAAATATACAAATATCATCCGCATACATGAACACTCTTCCATTCAGCTGCAAATTGATGAGATCATTTATATATTTATAACGAACAATAATGGTCCCAAAATACTACCTTGCGGTACACCGCTTTCAACCCCTAACATTTCACTTCTACTTTGATCAATTTGGACAAATTGTTTCCTATTTTCTAAATACGATTTCAGAAGTGACACATTACGTATCCCATAGAACTGAAGTTTTTCCAGTAAAATCTTGTGGTCTAACATATCAAAAGCTTTTAACAAATCGTAAAATATACGTTTATCATAGTTTCCTCTGTACTACTTCCTTTACGGAATCCATATTGGTTCTGAACAATCAAGTGGTTTTCATTAAAGTAATTAGCCAGCTGGCTATACAAAATCCTTTCAAACACCGTATTTATTGCAGACAAAACTGATATTGGGCGAAAGTTTGAAACAATATTATCTGAATTGGTTTTTGGTATAGGAATAACTCTATGTACCTTTAGCGAGTCTGGGTACTGACCAGTACAAATTATATTATTTAAAATCCTTGTGAAATGTGGCATCAAATAGCTTCTACACTCCTTTATAACTTTTGGTGAAATGTTATCATAACCAGAAGCTTTACTCGGAGATATGTTAGATAAAGTAACACTCATTTCCACGTTAGTAACAACATTAAATTGGAATGTATTAACAGTTGACCTTAGTGTTCTTAGTGAATTACAGTGGTCTGATGGGGAAGTTTCAATATTGTCCTTCAAGTCTCTTACTGATGCTATAAAATATCTATTTAGAACATTTGTTTTTATAATGTCATTTGATATTATATTGCCATTGATATCTTTAACCGTATCTAAGCTATGCGATTTCCTACCAAGAGTATCATTTAAAAAACCTCCAAGTTTTTTTGGATCATCATTAAAACTGGCTAAGTTTGTAACATAGTATTTGTTCATAGATTCCCTATGAGAATATTTGATGACATTACTAATTCTTCTTAGACGTTCCTTTAGATTATTATCATTAGGAGACTTTTTCCTTTGCTTTAATAGCCGAGTTTTGTATGAGATTAATTTTTGTAAATTCCAATTAATCCATGGATTCATCTTGCGTTTTAATGGAATGTTTGTACTTCTTTCCGTAGAAGCAATTTCAATACTTGATTGTATACAATTTACCAAATTAGATGTATCATAAGATGGATTACCAGAATGCACAAAATTTGAAAGTTCGGTGGACAGACACCTACCTAATGTCTCGTAATCACAGTGAGAAAACTTGTACCGAATTGTGTTTTTCATATGGAACTTTATATCAAAATTTATGTGAACTAAGTTATGGTCTGAAATGATGCATTCTATTGATGAAATGGTAACAGGTTTTAAGATATTACTGTATACGTGATCGATTCATGTTTTGCTGATTGGACGTGTTATTAAATTATGACAGTTCCTGAAGTCGTAGTTTGCCGATATATTGAGAATGTCATCAGATGTATGCTGCCCTAGGATATTAATATTTGAATCTCCAACAAAAATTGTTGGAGTTCTCCCATATAACAAAAGTAATTGATCAACGAATCCTATAAAAGTTTGCATATTACATTTCGGAGATTTGTAAAAGGATATTAAGGTTACCGGCTTGTTCTCAGTTTGAATACTTTTCAATTTTACCACAATACAATCAATAAATTCATTACTTTTACATTCCAACTCTACAAACTGTATATTTTCCCGTATAAATACCGAAGTCCCACCATAACCATCGGAACGACAGCAGTGTATTGATTTAAAACCCGGAATGTTGTAAACTTGTGCAATATTATTTTTAATCCATGTTTCTTGAACACATATTACAGCAGGTATGCTAAAAAGCTCACAAACAAGAGCTTTAAATTTGTTAAATTTATCTATCGAAGAAATGCTTCTTATATTTATTGATAATATGTTCAAATTATATTTATTTGTATTATTTAAATTGAAATCATTAAGATTTGTAAAATAAAAGTTCATAAAAAATCAGAAAAAAAATATTTATATTATGTTTTATAACGCATATTTTGGCTTATGATGGTGATTCATATTCGTTATCAGATAGTTCTTCTTCATCAGGAATAATTAAACGAGAACGGCGTTGGGTATTAAAGGTGGTTGCTTCCGATAAAAGTTTGTCAACATCATCCTCACTTTTCAACAATTTAGGTTTTGACAACTCACTCCTTTTTACAAATACTCTGCTGCCACTTGTATAAATAGCACGATAACCAACATTCTTTAGCGATTTGGCATTTTTAAATAGATTCAAAGTTTCACGGCTCAGAAAATCATTTATAAAAACATCTTTCGTTTCATCCTTTTCTTTTAATTGTCGCTTAACTGCCATTAAATCTGCCTTAGACTTTTTATACCCTCCACCATAGGATGGGGGTATATTAAGTTTGTCACTACGTTTGTAACTACTCGAAATAATCATTGTAGACCCCACAAAGTATATATATTCTTGATCAGTGTGCAATTCTACATTGATATAGCCATGTCCGTCCGTCTGTCTGTCTGTCCGTCTGTGGAAATCACTCTAGCGTCCGAACGGATTGACGTAGTTTGATGAAATTATGGGAAAATATGTTATATTTACGTATAACTTTTGGTATTTAAAGCGGGCTATGTAGGTCCACGCTTTCGTACAGCCCCCATACAAAATGACGCGTGACGCGTCGTCGTTTTAAGGAATTTTTAACATATTTGGCCCATTTTACCACCGAATTGGTTGTAATTTGGTACTTTGTGTCTCCAGGGGCCAAAAAATATTCCTACCAAAGTTGGGTTATATAGGTCAACGTTTTGGTATAGCCCCCATATAAGGCCCCATATAAAGTAGGCGTCATTTTAATATATTTTGAATGTATTAGACCCATTTGACCAAAGAATCGGTTGTAACTTTATATTTTGTGTTTCCAGAGGCTAAGAAACATTTCTACCATAAAATGTTTATATACGTCCACTTGTTGATATAGCCCCCATAATACAATATCTCCCGATTTTCGATATTTTGAACGTTTTAGCCTCATTATCACACCGATATGGCTGAAATTTGGTATTTAGTCTTCTTTAGGCGTATAAAACTTTCCCCCAGAAATTTGTAGGTATAGGTTCACGCCATCATATAGCCCCCATAGAACGGTACCTTCCGAATTTCGGTATTTTGAAGGTTGTGGCCACATTAATCCACCGAAATGGCTGAAATTTGTGGTGGAGGGTATTCGCTGTAACACCTCTCAAAATCTCGTCGTACTGCTTGGACATAAATTCCATTGTTTCTCTCATAGCAGCCAACTCATTTTTCAATTCCACTTTCATTGTTGTTAACTCAGTGGCAGCGTGACCGTTGTGCCACTAAAGTATCAATTTTGATACTTTTTTTCAGCACTGATACTTCTGTGCCACTTTTTTATATTGATACCAAATGTGCCACTTTTTTATATTTTGTGACACTTTTTCATACCTTGTGCCACCTTTTTTTAACTACATACATTGTAATGTAAACTTCCCGGCAAGCATCGATGAATGCGATGAATGCACGGGAAAAACTGTGCCACAATCATATGAGTGGCACAGTGGTCTTGATCATTTTGGATAAGATTTCGACAATCGCATTCATTGATGGGTTCTTAGGTAGGTGGTCTCTAATTGTTGTTGTTCAACGCCTTTTAGGCTATACACTTATACGACGATACATTATCCATTATCCCGATTTATTGGACATACATATATTGTATGAAAACAACAATTTAAATCGTTTGGATTTGCTAAATCCAGCATAGACTGTTCCCCCTGTAGCTTGAACAGATGGTCCGATCGTCATATGTTTTTATGGGATTATTATTAACATAAAAATCGAGCGAGGGACTTTTATTAATTTTTTGACGCATTTATGACGAAATCGACATTTTCCGTTTCGCTTAAGGACAAGAAATTGATCCCACAAAATATATGCTTATCGGTTTATTTGTTTTCGAACTACGATGGGCATTACAAAAAGTTTAATAAAAACAATGTTTCGTAGGCTGGCATTTGTCAGAAAAATATGCAATATAGAGCCACCAACGCTCTATTTAGATTTCTTTAAAAAATCCATGAATGATGAATTTTTTGGTGCTTAATAAGTGCCTACAACCCCTTAACAATATAAAAAAACTGTGCCACTTTTTGTGCTACTTTTTCAAAAAGCTTGTGCCACTTTTTTCCAGAAATGATACTTTTTGTGATACTTTTTCAAAATTCCCAGCGGTCACGCTGCTCAGTGGTTAGAGATACGTTGTTGTCGTTGTTGTTGTTTTTGGTATCACACTGTTCACAGAGAAATTCTTCTTCTTCATCTGAGAGCAAATGAGCGAACTGTCGTTTGTTTAATCTAGTACAAATGGCATGGATAGATTTCTTGCAATTATCGTAATCTATGCTTTCTTCATTCTCTTCCACATTCATTTTGCAAACACCACAAATAATTTTCTTTTTTACAACACTTCTTCTGCTTGATTTAGGCATTCTTGATTTGTTTGATATACACTCATACCTCTTTATACGGCCCCTCTTTTTACGGAATTTCTCTATAACGGCCTGTTTAAATTATGGAACACCTTCGCTTTACGGCGCTTTGTGCCTCGTTATACGGCCAGAAGAAATCGTTAATTTTAGAAGAACATCAGAGAAATGTTAAACAACAGACACTGGACAAATTTTTTAAAGCTGTTCCATGAAAAACTTGATTTAAATTAAACTTATTACATATTTAAAATATTTTCATACACACTATATGAATTGTTTTGGTTTTTAGTTTTTTACACACATGCCTACTTAATTTTCATGCTTTACTTGTTTTTATAGCTTTACATATTGATTTTTATTAAAAACACTGTAAATTCGAACCTTATGTTTGCAATAAACGGAACCGATCTCTTACTGTTAATATGGATTTGTATGAAATGTATTGCCTCGCTTTACGGCGTTTCGCTTTACAGCCGACATTTTGGGAACGTATCTATGCCGTATAAAGAGGTATGAGTGTACACTGTTCGTTGTATTGATCTTGTTTATAGTGCAAGATACTGTTTACAAATTTGTAAAAATGTTTATTTTTGTGGAGAACAAACAGACTTTATAAAAACACGACTTGTTTCAACCAGGGTTGCCAACTATATATATATAGAAAACAATAAAACCGTTGTTGATGGTAAATATTCGCGTTTTCATTGTTAGATCAGATATTTATCGTTCAGCCCTCGTATTTGTGTCGCTTATCCGGCAAACAGAGAATATCAGTGGTAAAAGTAACAACAAACCCGTTGGTAATGTGCTGCCTTCCAACCTGCAACTCCTTAATTTCTACATCGATCACTAAATACACGTATGCGTCAGCTCATGTTGATTCGATTTTACTGTGGCTTTTCCCGATTATCTATCTGATTTTTGTTCCTCGAACTGGTACAATTTGTAGGTCTTGCCTCCAACTTGTACCATTGCGTCATTAACCCTTCAAGTATCCGTGAACAATACAACAAAATAAGTATGTTCGATGTTACGTTTTAAAGGAAATAACTCATTTCTATATGGTAATTCCACCTAACGAAGTCATCTGTACACTCTGAATTATATATTTTCATTTTAACCGAGATACCACCATAAAACATGTTCTCATTTAACACTTAAGTTGCAGTAATATCACAATTAAATAAATTAAATATGATTGTGTGTTAACAGCGTTAAAATTACTTCATTACATTACGAATTAACATAATGTAATTCAGTTGTCGTTCATTTGCTGCATTTTAAACACTTCATAAGAAAGCCGAAGACATGTACATTGTACATATGAATGTATGTACGACTATTGTGCGTCAGACAAATTGTTTCGTATAACAACGACCACAACAATAAGAAGGACATGCCTCAACAGCAAACAACTTTATCTTCATCATTGCGAGTGTGTGTGTGTGCGTATCCTTGTCAAGTATCGTGTCAGGATTGTATAAATTACTCATTAATTGTTCATAAAAATACATAAATTATTTATACAAGCAGGAGAAGGTTGATTCGACCAGGGCTTTGTTACAGCATGTCGACATCATCATCATTGCATTTCATTACAATTTGCGTGGCACTATTGCTGTAAGCACTAAAGGACATGAGATTTGCTCAGACATGCAACGACAATCCCATACTGACCACAATGACCACATTCGCCCGATTAAACACTCAGTGTCAGACATAAGGTGAGGAGTAAAATTGTGCAGTTTTAAATTGTTACGAGTATATATTTTGTCTCTTCTTAATAATTTAATCGTGGAAAATCTATGTTTAAAGAACGGAATAAAATAGAATAATCAATAAAATAAAACAAACGGCCTACACGTAAGGCAAAGACATTGGAAGAGACTCCATTCAGTTCGCCTAGTTTGTGTACCTCTATATGCTTTTCGTAGGGATTTTATTGTAAATACTTGCAACGCTTTAGAATCGTCCGAAACGTCACTAAATGCTTCTGTTTGGGCCTGATTTTTGCCTACCTGACGTATCTCAGCTTCCTTATTCAGATCGTCGGCTACTTTTAAATATATCACCTGTATCTCTCGCATCATAGATTGGATATCCTTTTGGATGTTAGTTCTTCATTTAACGAATTCAAGCAACTGTTATTTTTCTTCCGAGCATCCTTAGATTTACTTCCAGTTTCGGTCGCAGAGTGCGGTCCAATTTAGAGAATATCCCTACGTGTAAAAAGAGCTCGTCTATTAAGGGAACCCTACAGCTCGTTTTAAGAGACTCCATTCAACTCGTCTAAGAAATTCCTTTGATCTCGTCTGCAAAGTAACTCAGTTTAGCTCGTCTATAAAGTTTTCTCAGCTCGTCTATAAAGACTTTCATCGGCTCGTGGCTTATAAAAACTCCCTATAGCTCGTCTATAGAAGGCCCCCTTTCGGTAGACTAATAAGACACCACCTCTATTTTTTAAAAGACATTCTTAAAGCTCCAAGTGTATCCACCAGTCAGCTCGTCTATAAAGAGACTCCCTTCAGATCGTTATAAGGAGACACCCTTCAGCTCGTCTATAAGAAGACTCTGTTCAGTTCGTCTATAAAGAGTCTCTCTTCAGCTCATTTATAAAGATTCTCCACTTCGACTATAAAGAGACTTCCTTCAGTTCCTCGCAACAGACTCTCTTCAGCCCATCTAAAGAGACACCTTTTAGCTCATCTTCAAACTCCCTTCAAAATGTTGGTTCATTAAAGAAAGTGTTTGACTACACCAATGAAAAAGTAAATGGATGTGCAAAGTGGAAAGGAACATCTACAAACTGCAAATTAAGAGCAAAGGCAGCATTACTCATACTGCAAACCTGCTGTGCCAATACCATTCTCACATCCAAGAGAAAAAGGGAAAGTGAAGCGACTGTACCCACGCTTACCAGATAAGCTCAATGCTGTCATCCTACAAAGCAGCAACAGTGTGCCACCAGCTTTCAACTGAAAGTATTGAAATAAAAACCAATTTCAGTCAGGAATCAACAAGGAAGCTGCTTGGTTGTTGGACTACTTTGTAAACTCTCTTTATGTGGAAGTGGAACATGCACTTTGACGACAAACACATTGAGAGCTTTAAATATGAGACCGTGGTCCTCAAAAATACATTTATGGAAATTATATTGCTGCCCTCAAATAGAAAGATGGAAAAGTTCAAGCATTCGGACTCCAAAAGGACTGCAGAATGTGTTAGATGAGTTCAACATGTGGGGATCAATTGTGAAGACTGATATAGATTGATACAACAATCGTGAATACCGTCAAAAAGGCAGAGTGCAGCAAATGTTCGAGAATAAAGGTCACCACACACCCCTGTTTATCAGTTGCCAGCATCATGTTCTGAATCGCTTTCTTCGCGTTCTAATGGACGATTAGTTTCGTGAGTCGAAAACGTCACCAAACATCGAGAACTTCTTTGTGCCTTCAGCAATGGTAAAACTGAAATTACGGAAAAAGGCGACTGGGATATGACATGTCTTACCCCACTTCAATGAGAGCAATGATATCTCTTATATAAAGTTCAAGCAGATCCCAGATATCTACAATAGAAACTGAAACTCTCGTGCTTCTTGTTTCTATTCTGATATCTGAATCTAATGTCATTAATTTATTACCCATGGGTTAGGCTTTTTACAGATTTAGGGAAATTATCTCAGTCAATATTGACCAACCCCTCCAATAAAAATTATACTGCCGCGAGAGTTTTAAATTTGAGACCGTGGTCCTCAGAAATACATTTATGGAAATTATATTGGCTGCCCTCAAATAGAAAGATGGAAAATTTCAAGCAATCGGACTCCAGAAGGACTCCAAAATGTGTTAGGAATTAATTGTGATGATTGATACAACAATCATGAATACGTCAAAAAGGCAGAGTGCAGCAAATGTTAGAGAATAAAGGTCACCCTACACCCAAGTTCCTCAGTTGCAGCATCATGTTCTGGATCGCTTTCTTCGCGTTGTTATGGACGATTAGTTTCGTGAGTCGAATACATCACCAAACATCGAAAACTTCTTTGTGCCTTCAGCAATGGTAAAACTGTAATTAAGGAAAAAGGCGACTGGGATATGATATGAAGTTTCTCTTTCGACCCACTCGTGTCTTACCTCACTCCAATGAGAGGAATTGTATCTTTTATGTAAAGTTCAAGCAGATTTCAGATATCTACAACACACAATGAAACTTCTTGTGTCTATTCTGATGTTTGATTCTGATGTCATTAATTTATTACCCATGGACTGATTGTTAGGCTTTTTACAGATTTAGGGTAATTATCTCAGTCAGTATGGACTAACCCTCCGATAAAAATTATACTGCCGCGAGAAAGCTTTTGGACTACTAAGTCAGGAAGCATTAAACGGTTCGGGAGCAAGTCTTACTCGGGACTTTTCCGAAATTTTATGTACTGAAGAGGAAGATATATTAAAAATTTTCGGTAAAATAGTCGGCAAAATAACTCTCAAAGGACAACCCGATTTGGTAAAGTTTGGAAAATTTGAAAGATTTGGGTTTTCCCTTTGAGAGTTATAGTGCGCACCATTTTACCGAAAAATGTTGCACTTTTGTGGAAGAGGTACCCTACGGTGTGGACCGATATAGCCCATCTTCCAACTTAAACTAAGTTTGGACAAAAATTGGAATAACCAAATTTTCGGTTGATCCGTTCGAGAGTTACTGTGCACTCCAGCCAGACAGACTGACAAATAGACGGCCGGACATGCCTAAATCGACTCCAAATTATCTGAAACAGATTTCGTTCCTAGACCCCAAGTATGTCTAAAACCATTATTTCAATGGGGTACATTTTCATCGTATCAAATTGATCATGCCCTCCTTAGCCTAACGGTTAAGGGTACAAAAATCCCCATTTATCCTACCTTAATCATACATTTCCACGTCTTGCTGTCGTTGGTTTGTGAAAAAAATCTATAAAAATCAGAGAACGGCAGAACCGATTTGGATAATTCTTTGAAATGATCGTCATATTCCATCTTAGGTTTTTACCGAAAGAAAAATTGACCACGCCCACTTTTTTAAATATGCTACATCTACAAAACTTCTGAAAAGATTTTCCTGAAATTTTCAGGGAATGCCATCCGGGGAAAATATGTCTCATATTTAGTTGATTTTCGGCGTTACCTCCCCAATATCCTATTTTTATACCCTACACCACCTTGTGGTAATGGGTATTATGTCTTTGTGCATTAGTTTGTAACATGCAAAACGACGAGATATACTCATAGTTCTTTTAGGGATATACATAGAATCACTTTCTGAGTCGATTTACGCATGTCCGTCTGTCTGTCCATCTGTCCATGTATTTTTGTAAACAAAGTACAGGTCGCATTTATTGTCCGATTTGCATGAAAACTGGGGAAGATAGTTTTTTCGGCCAAGGATGAACGCTATTTATTTTGGTAAAAATCGGTTCAGATTTGAATATAGCCCCCATATACATATATCTTCGCCCGATTTAAGCCATTTGGTGCACGAAACACGCTATATATGTACGATTTCAGTAAAATTTGGAATGTTTGCCGGGCTTTGGCCTAGAAATAAGTGTTCCAAATTATATCGAAATCGGTTCAGATTTGGATATAGCTCTCATATATATTTTAGGCGGATTTGAGGTATTTGATGCACGAAACACGCTATATTTGTCCGATTTCAATGAAATTTTGAATGTGTGACGGTGGTTAGTCTAGAAATAACTGTGCCAAATCATATCGAAGTCGATTCATATTTGGATAAAGCTCCCATATACATATATTTTCGATCGTTTTGAGGTATTTGATACACGAAACACGCTATATGTCCAATTTTGATGAAATTTGAATTATGTGACGGAATTTGGTCTACAAACAAATGTGAAAAATTATATCGAAATCTGTTCTGATTTGTATTTAGCTACCTTATATATTTTACATATTCCCAGTGGTGTAGGGTATTATATAGTCGGCCCCGCCCGACCTTGATCCTTTCCTTACTGGTTTAAAATGCTGTATTTGCACAAATTACGTATGTATCGGTTTGAAAATTAATTTGCTAGGTTGTGTCTCCGACCATACGTTCTTATTTAGGGACCAAAGGCTCAACCACTGCCACTTCTTTTAATAACTTATATCTAAAACACAACTGAACGGATTTTCATGAAATTTGCAGACAATGATCAAAGTTGACCCATGGAATTTCGAAGGGAAAAATTAAAAAAAATGCAAATTAATTAAATAAAAAAATTGTGCTTGCACCTCATCATCTAGGTACTTCCTTGGGACCTAAGTACCCGACAACGCCCACTTTTTGAATATGTCATATCTGCAATCCTACTGAACGTAATTTCATGAAATTTTTAGAAAATGTTCGGTGAGAAATATACTATATTTTATTCCTTTAACTCCCACTAGAGCATAGGGCGCTAACAATAGCCGTTTTCCATCTCACTCGGTGTGGAGATATATTTATCTAAGTTGATTCCAGGTCAATCCGATAGATCTCATTTCGGCTTCCGTGAAACGTATCCAGGTTTTCTTTGGTCTTCCAACCCTTCTTCCTTCTTGGCTGAACGGATTCCAGCGTAGAGCTTGTTTTGCTATATTATTGTCATCACGGCGTAGAACATGTCCTATCCATTGCCATTTACGTTTTCAGATTTCGGATCCCACATCCATCTGAAGAGCTCTGCCGTTGGTGACATTCCACGTCGTACATCCATACAGCAAGACAGATGTGACATTGGATTAGAATATTCGGAGCTTTGTTCGTAGGAATAAGCTGTTGTTTTGCCAAATCGGTGCCAGCATTCCAAATGCTGCTTTAGCTTTACTAATCTTTGCTTCTACATCCACTTCCGTGCCACCATACGGGTCCACCAACCATCGCATATAACAGAATTGGTCTACTGAGGCAAAGTTTTGACCTCCTGCGTGTAACTGTTGTTCGTTGTTTGTCTTAATGCTCATGTATTTGGTTTTTGTTGAATTTATCTGGAGGTTTGGAGGTTTGTGACACAAATATCCAATCTATTCGCCATTTTATACCTTTCCGATCATAAGAAGAGATAAAATATGCGAGATAATGAAAAGGTCGAGACAATTTTCCTTTATGCAAAACGTAGCAGTTTGCGCCATTGTAACTTTCGTTTATGGGGTTTATAAGCTTAGGTGGGATACCTCTTTTCTCAGTGAATTCTAAATGCAGGCACGGTTAATGCTGTCGAAAACCTTTTCAAAATCGATGAAAAGAAGATGCAGCTCTGAATTAAATTCAGCACTTCTCTCAATAATTAACCGGATGATATTTCTATGGTTCGTGCATGAGCATCCACATCGGAATCCTGCTTGTGCCGAGTTTTTGGAATCCTGCAGGTGATCTTTGATACGGTTGAAGATAATCTTGGAAATTATTTTTGCTATTGTCGGTAGTACACAAATACCACCTTGTTAGCAAATTTTACAATTATGCCATCTTTCCATTCACTCGGAAAGGTCTCTTGCTCCCTGAAAGAAATGAGGAGAGAAAATGTCTACGTTTATTCCCTCCACCATAATATAGAGGGTATAATTAAATTTGTCGTTCCGTTTGTAACACATTGAAATAAATATTCGTTGGAGACCATATTGATCAACAAAAAATTCTAAGGCGATATAACTATGTCCGTCCGTCTGTCAGTTGAAATCAAGAAACAGTTCGCAATGTTTAAGATAGAGTTTTATAATTTGGTATAGAAGTTTATATTACTCCTAGGTTGTTCGGTATTGAAAATTGGCTATATCACGATTTTCGGTATTTTGAAGGCTTAAGCCGCATTATCACACCGAAAGGCCTGAAAAGACTGAAATTTGGTATTTTGTCTTCGTCTTCATATAACCTCCGTTGAACGGTACCTCCCGATTTTCAGTATTTTAAGAATTGTGGCCTCAATATCCCACCGAAATGGCAGAAATTTGGTACTTAATCTTCGTTGGGGGTATAAAACTTTCCATATACCGGTACGTCCCGATTTTTCGTATTATGAAGGTTGTGACCCCAATATCCCACCGAAATGGCTGAAATTTGATATTCAGGCTTCGTTGGGGTATAAAACTTTCCACCTGAAATTGGTCGCTATAGAACAATACCCCACAGAACAATTCCTCCCGATTTTCGGTATGTGTTGCCCCAATATCCCTCCGAAATGACTGAAATTTGGTATTTAGTCCTCGTAGGGGGTATAAAAACGTCCACCTGAAATATGTCCGTATTGGTCTACGTTTTCTTATAGCCCCCAGAGAACAATACTTCCCGATTTTCGGTATTCTGAAGGTTGTGGTCTCAATATCCCACCGAAATGACTGAAATTTGATATTTGGTCTTCCTTGTGGGTATTAACCTTTCCACCTGAAATTGGTCGGTAAAGGTACACGTCTTCATATAGCCCCCATAGAGCGATACCTCCGATATTCGGTATTTTAAAGGTGGTGGCCTAAAATATTGGGTATCATCCAGGCTTCGTTGTGGTATAAAACTTTGCCCCCTTGAAATTGGTCGGTAATGGTCCACGTCTTCACATAGCCACCATTGAAAGGTTCCTCCCGATTTTCGGTATTTTGAAGGTTGTGTCCTCAATATTGGGTATCATCCAGGCTTCGTTGGGGTATAAAACATTCTACCTAAAATTGTTCGTTACACGAAGAAAAATATATGATAAAAATATGTTTGGATCCAAACAAATATTTGTTTGGGGCTGGTTGCAAACAAATATATGTTTGGATCCAAACATAATTTGTTTGTGTCCAAACAAATATATGTTTGCAACATTCTGTAACATATCTCAATTTTATTTGTTTTTTATGTTAGAACATATCTTTTATGGGTGGGGAGGGGATTTTTGTCAAAGAGAGTAACATCAGGGCTCTCGCGGCTGCGGAATGCTGTTTTATAATAAAGAGCTGTGTGTATGGTATAATAGGAGACGCAGAAGCTTTGGTGGTGTACATGCGGTAAAACACGTATGTTTCGTGCTTTGTTTTTGTTAACCAACGTAGCAAGCGAAGAGGAAAAGAAAAAATGTTATTAATTATGTTGCTCTTTTTTCTTTAGTTTTCTAAATACAATCGTTGAGTAAAGACGGTAAAGTGAGTGAATAAATCAGTGTTTTGTATTTTTCTTAAAGAAATGGTGC
This sequence comes from Musca autumnalis, assembly GCF_047663935.1. NCBI lineage: Eukaryota > Metazoa > Arthropoda > Insecta > Diptera > Muscidae > Musca > Musca autumnalis. The sequence continues at coordinate 133,451,972 of NW_027411866.1, read as the reverse complement.
TTTTTGGTAAATTAAATGCCCAATACATTTTATAATTGAATCAAAAAGGTGAATGGAAATATTTTATTGGACAAGGAAGAAATCGCATTTAATATTGGTAATTACATCAATAATTTTTTCATATACATACATACATATATTTGAAATATGGATGTACCTATTTATTACATTATATCATCATTTGATTCCAGATGCTGATTTCCCGCTGATGATTTCAACTTTGAGAAAAATGTGTTTTATTTCACAACTAAGGAGAAGCGTTCAACGGTGTTTCTTTTTATAAATCACACGGACTACTTCCCCACAATGGGTCAATATTTGATGCAGAGGCCATTGCCGTATTAAAAGCTATGGAGATATGCAAAACACAACGTTCCAAAACCCTCATCTGTACTGACAGCCTATCCGTATTTACTGCATGTACAAACTGTTGGAATAAGAATGAAATAATTACATCTATCCAACAAGAAATTTGTAATAACAGATCAAAAATTAAACTTATGTGGATACCTAGTCACGTTGGCATAAGAGGCAATGAAGTTGCAGACATGGTTGCCAAAAGTGTTCCTCTGAAATTTCCTACGTATATATTTATTCCCTCTACAAAAAAGAATACAATTAAATATGCAAATCACCTCATTAAAGAAAAATCCGACAAACTTTGGGAAGAGCACAGACATATTTATAAAAATATCAACCCTAACAGAAAACCATTGGTGTTGCCTTCAACCACAAATGTTCTTCAAAATAAATGTTATACACGTTTAAGACTAACACACTGCAAGTTAACCCATACACATTTATTTAAAAGAGAACCAGCACCAGTATGGGATTACTGTAGAAGAACAAATTTATCGACATATCATTTGATCCTCGAATGCCCATCACTTCAAAACCTGCGATCAAAGTGTTTTTCATCTTCATCATCATTGGATTTACTGCAAAGTCCCTCTCATGAAAATATCACAAATATATTTAATTTTCTCAAAATATTAAATCTTCATCATAAAATATAATTTTACTTATGTATGTACTCGTATTTATCTTAATCGTAATTTAGTTCTAAATAAGGCCGATAGCCCTAGTTGCTAGTGCTTTTTTATATTTTTTTATTATGATTTTTAATTGTAATAAATATTTCGAAAATAAATAAATAAAATAAATAATAAATTATTTCATTCAGTTTTTCTTTTATTAAAGTCTGTTATGTATTTCTTTTGAATTGTTTATGTACCTATGTGTCTGTTGTTGCTTTTGCTTTTTTTCTATGCCTTTCAATAAACCACCACCATTTACAAATGTGTGTATATGTTTGAGATAGCCAGTGAGCACTTACTGAGAGCAAGTGAGCATACATTTCAATGTGTTTCACATTGAAATTTACGCTCCCTTGCTCTCAAAAAGCGCCTACTGGTGCATGTGATTTTCTTTGTTGGTTTTGGTTTTGTATTTGATTGCAGCCAAACATATATTTGTTTGCAGGATCCAAACATATGTTATGTTTGGGACTGATTGCAAGCAAATATGTATATGTTTGCTGCAAAATATGTTTGGGACATATGTTAGAGAGCCGTTTATTTCCTCCGTGTATTGATCCACATATGTCTTCATATAGCCTTATTAAAAAGGATCCTCCAATTTTCGGAGATTTTGAAGATTTTGGCACCAATATCCTTCCACCAAAAAGGTCTCAAATTTGGTACTTGGTCTTCGTTCAGGGTATGAAACATTCCTCTATAAATTTATCGGTAAAGGTCCACGTCGTCATACAGTCCCCAGAAGATAGAAAACTTACTCGCAAACGAAATTTTTGTCAAATTTTCAAACCGAGATTGCCGTGATTTAATACTGTGTGTTCCAGAGGATACATGGAATCTCCATTCGAAATATTTTAAATATTGGTCCATGTTATGGAGAAAACCATCGTAGAGCCTCCATATGAGCTCTTTTAAATGGAGAATTATCAGTCAAGGTATTCTGCTCCTGCCAAAAGTAAGAGGAAGAGCTTGGCAATTTCATAAACTAATGGATACTAATTGTTATGCCCTGGAGGTTATATTAAGTTTGTTTTTATACCATCAGCATTTATGCTAACGAGGGTATATACACTTTCATACGGGCAAAATTTGGCTCATTGAAATAATGGTTTTAGACCCCAAGTATGTTTGTACAAAATGTGTTTCAGGCAATTTGGAGTCGATTTAGCAATGTCCGTCTGTCTGTCTGGTGCGCACCATAACTCTCGAACGGATAAACCGATTCGGTTCAATTTTAGGCTTTCGTAATATTTTGTCCAAGCTTAGTTTAAGTTCGAAGATGAGCTATATCAGTCCACTCCTTCTACTCGAAAATGTTCGGAAAATTTGTGCACACGATAACTCTTGAAGGGAGTTACCGATTTGGTGTACCAGACTTCGATAAGTTTTCAATATGGACACAATCGGTCCTCTCCTTCGGGTACCTCCCAAACAAAATTTCGGAAAAGTTGAGTTTAGGACCTGCTCTTGAATTGCTTTGATTTTTGTTGCAACAACTTGTATTCACTTCCCCCCACACGACAGTACAAGTTTCATCAGGGGCAAGTCCATACTTCTTGAGAAAACAGCACGAAAGTTGTAAAAAGTCCCTATTTCACCATATGTAGTGACTGGAGAGCTCGAACAGAATACTACGTTCGTCCACACTTTGGATATCGTAATATTTATTCGAAGGTGGTGTCCAGTCATTCCGGTACCTCCCCCACAAAAGTTCGAAAACATTCGCTAAAATGGTACGCGATATCTCAAAGACGTAGCAACCGATTTGGTCCAAACTTTTTGTCGAAACTAAGCTTATATTTAAATTTGTGTCCTATCTGTCCAATCCTTGTGGTACCACCCACACAAATGTTCAACATTTTTGTGTGGTTAAGGGTCTGTTCGAGGATCCTACCTATTTATAGCGATATTATGTTTTTCTTAGGCTAGTATGGTAAAAAAGCCCTATCTGTCGATATTCCCGCGCTTTAATCCTATCCATATTTTTTCGGTTCATACGCCCAAAATTTTGAGGAAAAAAGTATTTCAATCCACACAGGCTGAGGGTATATCTCTGTCGGCAAAGCCGACTGATACTTTTATACTTGTTATGTTTGTAACACATCGAACTAAACATTTGTGACCATATAAAGTACATATATATATTCTTGATCAGTATAAAATTCTAAGACGATATAGCCATGGTCGTCTGTTGTAATCACTCCAGCGTTCGCAATAATAGAGCTAGAGTGATATATTTTTGTAGATGGGCCATATCGGTGCACGTTTTGGTATACGAGTAACCCCCATATAACGGTTACACCTAGGATGTTTTTGCAGATTCTGGAACTACAATACTCATAGATAAATAAATCGCGATTCAAATTGACATTTTTAAGGGCTTTTTTAGGTTTTCACGATTTTGCTTGGAAACCGCAAGTCCTATTGAAATGGGACTACAGAAAGTATTGTAGCTATGAAAATTCTCTACTCTTTGACTCTTATGATATCTTCACAGTTGTTACCGTTATTAAGATATAGAAGTTCAAATGAGGACAATGGATTGACTGTACCGTCTCCTTATAAAACAATGTTATGCACAGTGCTTCTAACTAACTTTGAATGAAAACTGCTTACACCAGGGAATTTTTTGCGGCTTCTGAAACAGCAATGTTTATAGATGAGAAAAATGCAAAAACAAGAAAAAAATCTCTGGATGGATTTTTTAATAAATCGCGATCAAAGTTCACATTTTTAGGAATTTTTTTAGGTTTTTACGATTTTGCTTGGAAACCGCAAGTCTTATCGAAATGGGACTAAAGAAAATGTTCTAGAAGAGATAATTTTGTACAAGACTGGCTGATTGATATTTTCCTAGGTTTTACCATTTTTGAGATATAGAGGTTCAGATCAAACTTTCAGATTTTTTCTCAGATCTTCAGGTTTTAGCTTGAAAACTGCAAATCCTTTTGAAATGGGACTAAAAAGTATGTTGTAGCTGCAAAAATTCTCTACAAGATTGGCTTTCGTATTTTTTTCCTACGTTGTACCATTTTTGAGATATATACGAGTAAGTGTATGTTGGGAAATTGCAGCCATGACATTGTTTTATAAGGCGGCGATACAGTCAATCCATTGTCCTAATTTGAACTTCTATATCTCAATAATGGTAAAAGCTACGAAGATATCATAAAAGTTAATCTTGTAGAGAATTTTCATAGCTACAACATTTTCTTTAGTCTTATTTCGATAGGACATGCGGTTTCCAAGCAAAATCGTGGAAATCTAAAAAATCCTTAAAAATGTCAACTTGAATAGCGATTTATTTAAAAACCGCTCCGGCGATTTCTTTTTTGTTTTTTTGATTTTTATCATCTATGAACAATTACTTACTTACTTAGTTGGCCCATTACAGAACATTTGTTCTATAGACCGAACTAAGAAAAGATCTCCATTCCTCTCTGTTTTTCGCTTGACTTTTTGGAATACCGCGCCTTTCCATTTCTTCATCCACTTGTTTGCTCCATCGAAGCTTAGGCCTGCCGATTCTGCGTGCACCGCCATGTGGCACGTATTCATACGCCTTTTTAGCGGGTTCATCATCGCTCATTCTCATGATATGGCCTAGCCAACGCAATCGTTGCATCTCGATACGTTTAACTATATTCATGTCTTTGTATAGCTGATAGAGCTCGTGGTTCATACGACGTCGATATTCAACGTCAACGCAAATCGGCCCGTAGATCTTTCGAAGAATTTTCCTCTCAAACACACCAAGCACTGCCTTATCTGCTTGCGCAAGTACCCATGCTTCGGAGCCATACATTAGCACGGGTAGTATCAGCGTTTTGTATAGTGTTATTTTTGTTTGACGAGATGTGGCTTTGTTTTTAAATTGCTTACTTAGACCATAGTAGCATCTGTTGGCCAATACAATTCTTCTTCTTATTTCACAACTGATGTTGTTTGTTGTGTTTATGGCAGTGCCGAGGTAGACGAAGTCTTTAACTACCTCAAAATTGTAGGTACCAACTTCCACAGTTGGTCCGAGCTCTATTGACGCTTTGCGCGTCGATACCATCAATTTGGTCTTTTCGCCGTTTACCGCCAGACCCACTTTCGCAGATTCTGCTTCGACCTTCCTAAAGGTGTCAGTTACTTTCTTTACTGATCGTCCCATGATGTCTATGTCATCAGCATAGGCAAGTAACATGTGACTATTGGAGTAAATTGTGCCATTTCTTTTGACATTTGCATCTCGTATTACCTTTTCCAGCAAAATGTTGAATAGGTCACACGAAAGGCTGTCTCCTTGTCTGAAACCTCTTTTGGTACAATATTCTTCGGAGAGGTTCTTTCCAATTTTAACTGAGGACCTAGTATCAGTTAAAATCATCTTACAAAGCCGGATGAGCTTTGCGGGGATACCAAATTCAGACATTGCGTGGAGGGGACTGTCGAATGCTGCTTTATAATCGACAAAAAGGTGAAATATGTCGATCTGCATCTCTCGGGTCTTCTCTAGGATTTGCCGCAGGGTAAATATCTGGTCAATGGTGGACTTGCCAGGTCTAAAGCCACATTGGTATGGTCCAATTATTTCGTTGACCATTGGCTTTAGTCGTTCGCCCAATATCCCTGACACTATCTTATAGGCAATAGGGAGAAGACTTATGCCCCTATAGTTTGAGCATACAGTCTTATCTCCTTTCTTGTGTACGGGACATAAGATGCTCAGGTTCCAATCGTCGGGTACGCGTTCTTCCTGCCAGATGGTGCTAACTAGCTGATGCATACACCTTATCAGCGCGTCGCCTCCGGTTTTAAACAGCTCGGCTGGTAAGCCATCGACTCCTGCTGATTTATTATTCTTCAGCCGGTTGATTGCTGTTTTTACCTCATCTTGGCCGGGTGGCATACATTCTATACCATCTTCTGGGATTGGATCTGTGGTATCATCGTCTTCGCTACTATTGGATACCAGCAGATTGGAGAAATGTTCCTTCCATATCCTGAGCACGCTATCTGTATCTGTTACCAGATTACCTTGCTGGTCTCTACAGGAGGATGTGCCTGTACCAAAGCCATCTGTTTGATGTTTCACTCTTTGGTAGAATTTTCGGACTTCATTCTGACTCCTGTACATCTCGATTTTTTCACACTCCCGCTTTTCCATCTCTCTCTTTTTCCTGCGGAAAAGACGTTTCTCCTCTCTCCTTTTCTCCCTGTATCTCTCTCGTGCGCTACGCCTTGCTACGGATTGTAAAGTAGCCCAATATGCCGCATTTTTCTCTTCGGTAGAAGCACGACACTCCTGATCATACCATGGATTCCTTGGTGGAGGTCTCTGGTATCCAAGTATGGATGTTGCGGCTGTTTGCATGGAGTGGGCAATGCTTTGCCATTGCGCTGATATGTTATCGGGATGAGGAGTGCTTTGATTAAGCAATTGGGCTAGTTGAGTGGAATATGCTGTGGCTATCTGTTGTGTATGCAGCCTATCGATGTCAAACTTCCGCGTTGAGTCTGTTCGTGCTTTATTTGCAACGTTTAGACGGGTACGTACCTTTGCTGCAACAAGGTAGTGGTCCGAATCAATGTTTGCGCCTCGGAACGATCGTACATCCAACACGCTGGATGAATGTCTTCCATCTATTACAACATGATCAATTTGATTACTTGTTATTTGATCTGGAGACAGCCAGGTGCCCTTATGAATATCGAGATGATTAAATCTGGTACTGCTAACTACCATGTTTTTTGCAGCTGCAAAGTCTATCAGCCTCATACCATTGTCAGATGTTTCACTGTGGAGACTGAATTTCCCGACTGTTGGGCCAAAGATATTCCGCTTTCCAATTTTGGCATTAAAATCACCTAGAATGATTTTAATGTCATGGGCAGGGCAACGGTCATATGTTTCTTCTAAGCGCTCGAAAAATATATCTTTGGTTTGTTCGTCATTTTCTTCAGTGGGAGCATGAGCACAAATAAAGCTGATGTTGAAGAATTTAGTTTTTATTCGAATTGCAGCAAGTCTTTCATTTACTGGGGTGAAGCTGGATACCAGATGTTTTAGTCTCCGACTAACTACGAATCCGCAACCAAACTCATGCAGCTATAATACAGTGCGTCACCTTTAGGTGTTGTTGTGACGCCTTTCCCAATCCATCGTATTTCCTGTATGGCAGTAATATTGGCCTTGTACTTTTCAAGTACGTCTGCCAATGCGAAGACTGCACCTTCTCTATAAAGAGTGCGAACATTCCAGGTGCAGATTCGCAGATCATGGTCCTTAAAACGTTTGCGGGGTTCGTCAACTTTAGAGGGGTTTGTTTTTCTTTTCTTTCGTTTTTTCATAGTAGGACGTTTTTTCTACGAACAATGTAGTTTCAAAATCTGCAAAAACTTCCTAGGTGTAACACTTTCCATTTAAGTTTGGTTCAAGAGCACCGTGGGAGGGTAGGCTTGTTTTTGAGTTGTAAAGTACAAAAGGCATATAAAGTTGCAATTAAAAACAAACAGCAACGCGGACGCTTGTCTGCTAGTATTTATATAAAATCCACACTTAAAGCTCTGATTGTCCCTTACAATTTATTCTAAAATAAGGCGTTTATAGATCTAATTATTCTCGTAACATTATTCACAAAATTCCACCTTTATTACTTCAATTTCCAGAAGCTTCAATTTCGTGTATTAATTTCACAACTAACTTCCTTCACAAAATGCAACAAATAACAATAAATTTTCCCGAAAACGCTAACAAATCTCACCCTTAACCGCTTAGTCACTAAATGTCTGCTGAAATCAAGATTAATATCTCGATATCTATTGTTCGTGTTACAATTAAAATTATGTTACAACAATAACACAAAAATGCTTTTTACTGGCATAACCTTTAGCCGAAGCAATTAATGCCCTGCCCCGACGATTAACCAAAAATATTGAAAAATGAAATCAAATATATATTGAAACTCCATTGAGTCAGTCGAAAAATAAACATTTGCTAGTAAACACGGACAACTGTTAAACCAAGAACATCTCTGCATTTGTCAATTTGACGGTGGACAAGAATAACAACCATGAAGTTTAAGAAAAATGAGAGAGTGAAACAAGTCTTGGATACAATGGTGATTTTTCGCCGCAGTCTTATATTTCAAACAAAAGAATTCTTTCAAAATTCAACACTGCATGGAGTGCGCTACATTGCTGAAACTGGGAGGCCAGTAGGTGAAAAGTAAGGGGTTCTTTATTTACCGCTACAATGAGGCCTAATTATTAAATTTTTAACAAATTAGGTTCATGTGGTTCTGTTTCACTTCAATTGGCGCTGTAACTGCTTTGGTTATTATCATGAGTCTGTGGGAGAAATTTCAAACTAATCCAACTATTACAGGTATAACTCATCATCATAATACCCCATTCGAAATAAAACATAATTTATTTCCTTTCCTTTATTTCCTTCTTATGTTAGGTTTGGACACAGATTTCCATAATCAAAATGTGGTATTTCCCACAACAGTGGTTTGTCCGGAAATCGCATTTGATCATGACAAATCATTTGAGGTGGCATTGAATCAATTGGCGTGAGTAGAGAATCAAAACGAAAATGTTCATAACTAGAAAACTACATATTTTCATATTTCTTTCTAAAGCGATGGTGACTATTCCTTGGCTGGTTATATTGTACCATTTTTGGAATTACTACCCTCCCTTTCGTATGAAACATTCAATGAGGCAGCAGTCATTGCCAGTTCGGTTGAAATGGAAAGTGTACATCAAAAAACGTTGCGTCAATGGGCATTTGAGGTAATTTTGAAAGGTTTTTGTTTAAAGAAACATCTAATACCTTTTGATTGTTTGATCGATCCCCTTAGTCGGTCATCAATTGTGAAGATGTCCTAACCGAATGTAAATATCGCGATGAACCCATTAAATGTTGTGAAGCCTTTCAACCTGTCTACACAGAACATGGTTATTGTTTTGCCTTTAATAGTCGTTTCAAATCCACAGAGGATGCAGAGTAAGTGTTGCTTAATTCTTAAAATTTTTATTTAATATCCAATTTCCATTTATATTTTCAAGTATAAATTCTGGACCACCACATGACTTGTATGAAACCGACAAAAAATGGGCTTTATTTTTTGTACCCAACAGCACGGTTAAGGTAAGATGTCAATGTATTTCTGCGCGAATAGAATTTGATTAGTTTTTCTTTAGATATACATATTTTCCAATGAAGAATATTTTGGCCAGGATTTTAATCCACAAATTGAATGGTCGGAAAATGAAGTTGTCGAAGTTCGTATCTCGAAAAAGAACACCTATACCACAGATGATGCCCGACAGCTGTCTATTGGGTAAGAACTTATATATTTAATTTAAGGGGTTATGGCCACTTACAAATTTTACAAAATCGAAAAATATTTATTGGCTCATTTTAAGGTACAAAAAATTCGAGTCGATCGGAAAAAAATGGGATAAGAACGTTAGAGAGAGAAAAAATTCATTGTGATTTGTATGTAACATCGAAGTTTTAAACGCGATTTTCTCGAAATGGCATTTTTGAATGCCCACTCTAGCTCGAAAACGGATGATCCGATCTTCATATGTTTTTTGTAGGATTATTATACATATGTATAAAAAGCTAGTACTTAAGCAAGAGACTTAAAAATTTTTTTTGATGGATGTATGGCGAGAAAACTAAAATCGAAATTTTGTTTTTGACAGCTCACAATTTTCTTAAAAATGAATATTTTTATACCATTTCGCTTAAGTACAAGACTATTAAGTTCTTAATGATCCCACAAAAACATATGTATGCTGAACGGTTTATTCGTTTTCTAGCTACAGTGGCCACCACAAACTGCTTTAGTAAAAACAGTGTTTTCAACAAAAAAACCCGAAAGTAGCTCAAGGTGTGATCTATCAGATGAAAACAAAATCTTCAAAAAAAATATAGAAAGGGACATAGCTGGACCGGTGACTACGACGATATTCAAGCGGCCCCTACATCTCTCAGGTCCCATTCTATAAAGTCTGCGGCGGTGTTAAGGCCTGCGTACATAAGCCGCTCGGCTTTCTTGCTTAATTCATTTCTGGTAAAGAAATAAAGAAATGTCAGAACCACATTTCAATTAGGTCGAACTTGGTCTTTGGTATTTTACCAGAAATGAATTAAGCAAGAAAGCCGAGCGGCTTATGTACGCAGGCCTTTAGACAGCAAGAACGGTTTGGAGACCCTAAAATCAATCGTCACTTTGTGTTGGATCCCAGGGCATTGCAATATCGAAGGTAATGAGTCAACCGAAATTGCGATCGATAACTCCTTCAAACCACCTTTGTGACGCTACATGAGGCAGACAGAACACGGATATCGGAATAATGACCGTAAAATTTGGCAAAATATGCCCAGCTGTAAAGTATCCAGGGCAACCCGGACAGCCAAGAAACACATCTCTACTCTCAATGAAGAAACTAATCGATGTCCAATGCTTATGTCTAGAAGACTGCGTCCCATGGTTGAATACACGATCCAATCTCTAGCAGAGATTTGCCAAACCAAATCGCAAGTCTGCTCTTTCTTGCCAAGGACATGGCAAATACTCCCCCTATATGTAAACCTACACTCTTCAATAAATGCATAAATGCTGAGGGTAAAGTGATTATTAATGATTTCTTACTAGACTCTTATTACCAATCTTCAGAGAAGTCTTGTAGACAGTGTCAAGTAATAATAATCATAATTATAATAACACTGTGCAACACGAAAATTATTATCCATATTCTGACACCGCAGTGTGATAGAACACCAAAAATGAGAAGACACGTGTCTCGCCGTTTTTCCCTATCTCATCAACTTTCGCGGTTATAGGCCTCCAAAGGTTTGAGGCTTTGATGTAAAAAGGGTCATTTAGTCAGGACTATATCTTCCAAACCGTTGGGAAATTTGAATTTATCTCAGAGGCGAAGTTGTAGCTCTTGTCTTAAAGAACAAAAATTGTGAACACATATAACCAATCAAACTTCATCTGCAAGGTCAAAATCGCCATGGTCAAATTTCTTTTAAATTTTTTCTCAAGTTTTGTTATACAGCTTTCAAACCGATCAAATTTGAAGCAAACAACCAACTACAAAAATGTACCTCAGATCTCAATAAACATCTTTCTAGAATATACGAACTCTGTAGAAACGAATCTTAATGGTCAGAATAGCAAAACAATTGCGATTTTTATCCTCTTTTCTAGGATTCTGCTCCATAGATATTAAACCGTTCAAAATTCAAGAAAATAATCCACCACAATAGTGTAGCAAAGACTTCAATAAACAACTTTCTGGAATATGCGAAATGTCTATAAACGGTCCTTAATGGTAAAAATAGCAAAAATCTTTTGAAAATTTCCAATTTTTATACTTTTTTCTCCGACTCTGGTCCAAAGATACGCAACCGCCCAAAAATTAAGGATAACGTCAACCACAAAAATGTGCCTAAGATTTCAATTAACAACTTTTTGGAACATATGAAGATTCTAGGAATGATTCCCAGGGCTGAAATTCACGAACAATTAATTTTTTTTAACGTATCCCCTGCTCAGGTTTGGAAATAACAAACTGTTAAAAACTCAAGGAAATTTTAAAGGTTTGTTATTTACGGACCTGAACAGGAAATAATGATCTAAAATAATCGAAATTTGAGCTTGAAGAATCGTTCCTAGAATCTTCATATGTTCCAAAAAGTTGTTAATTGAAATCTTAGGTACATTTTTGTGGTTGATGTTATCCTTAATTTTTGGTCGGTTGCGTATCTTTGGACCAGAGTCGGAGAAAAAAGTATAAAAATTGGAAATTTTCAAAAGATTTTTGTTTTTTTTTTACCATTAAGGACCGTTAATAGACATTTCGCATATTCCAGAAAGTTGTTTATTGAAGTCTTTGCTACACTATTGTGGTTGATTATTTTCTTGAATTTTGAACGGTTTAATATCTATGGAGCAGAATCCTAGAAAAGAGGATAAAAATCGCAATTGTTTTGCTATTTTGACCATTAAGATCCGTTTCTACAGAGTTCGTATATTCTAGAAAGATGTTTATTGAGATCTGAGGTACATTTTTGTAGTTGGTTGTTTGCTTCAAGTTTGATCGGTTTCAAAGCTGTATAACAAAACTTGAGAAAAAATTTATAAGAAATTTGACCATGGCGATTTTGACCTTGCAGATGAAGTTTGATTGGTTATATGTGTTCTTTAAGACAAGAGCTACAACTTCGCCTCTGAGATAAATTCAAATTTCCCAACGGTTTGGAAGATATAGTCCTGACTAAATGACCCTTTTTACGTCAAAGCCTCAAACCTTTGGAGGCCTATAACCGCGAAAGTTGATGAGATAGGGAAAAACGGCGAGACACGTGTCTTCTCATTTTTGATGTTCTATCACACTGTGGAGTCAGAATATGGTTAATAAAACATGACTCTAAAAATTACACACAGTGTAATCATAATAATAACAATAATAATAATAAAAGTAATAATAATAACAATAATAATAATAACCCCGCAGAGGCATACCCTACAAGGAATGACGGGCCTAACCAAGTGAATCCCGAAAGCGTCTGCCTCATATCGAGCGGCTCTCGGGTGAGCGTCTGTTCCCCAGGTCAGGGACGGCTGTTCATCAAACGTCTTTCGAGTAAGCAGATGTTAACAAAAATACCCAAAACCCGCAAAAACAAACATGGAGTCACAAGATAATAATTATAACAAAAATCAACACATTAACACAACTGAAGAACGGGCTAATCACACCATGAGTCCATCTGTCACACGCGCTTCGTCTGTCTCCCGAGAGCGGACGACCGCCGAGATAGGGCTGACGCAAGACATGAACATGTCAGTTCTTTTCACGACTCCGGCTCCGACTCCGGGTCGACTCCGAGAATGAATTCATATACCACTAAAAATAAATAAAATGTGCACAAATTTTTAATTTTTCCTATATTTTGGCCAAAGTAGACTAATGTGTTAGTTGTTCCTTATATATTCATTAGAAAGGGAATTCGTTCGAAAACATTCGAACAAATCAATATTGTTTCTGCCGAATCTTACATTGAAAAATCGCAAAGTTAGAAAGTTTTTTGTCGGTTTTCCTTTCTTGTACGAGTATATTCTGGACGGAATTCTTTCGCGTGAGAAAATCTTTAAGCTTTCAAAATAAGCGAAAATTAAGAGGCAATACAAATCATAAGGACTACATGCAATAAAAATTATATGCAATTCATGAACAAGTTTCAAACTGGATGTAAGCCAACATTTTAGTGTGCTTAGCCCAGTTGTAAAGCTCAATTTTTAATGATTTTTTCCCGAGAAAACTACGTAGCTTTTTGGCAGATTTTTTTCTTCATCTGAAAGAGAAAAATATTACGAAGTTTTGAGGCCATCTATGAAACCCTGTTTTTATTAAAGCATTGTGCGGTGCCAACTCTAGCTCGAAAACTAATAAACCAATTGTCATATATTTTTGTGGCCGATTTCGAGAAAAACAAAGTTTATATGCTGCCAACGCTCATACTAAGGCAATATTGTTCCGATCGACTTAAAAATTTGACCTCTACTTTTTTCTGAAATTTATAAGTAGAGATCTCCCCTTAAATTAAAATTCAGCGCTCACATTTTGAACTTTGGTGGGGAGTGGATAACTCTATTGAAATATTTGAGACATATTGTGTACACCACCCAGCACGTAGGCAGATGGATGTTTTCTGGAACTTTTACCCGATCCTTTCTTATGAAAACCCTATGATTATGTATTTCATAGAATTTCGATTATGTATTTCATGTGCTATTGATTGTGTAGAAAACTCGGATACACATGAACTATATCTGTTCCTGGCGGACAAATCCGGTTATTTGAATGTCTACATCTAAAGCCCTCATTGAATATAAAATGAGTTATGGCGGGATTAATCTGTCGTAGACCAACAACGAATTTAGATGCCCTAATTCAGAAGCGTAACCATCCGAATTTCATATATAGTTAATAGATTATGGGAATTTTACCGAAATACATAAACATACGGGTTTTTGAGAAAGTAATGAGTAAAACTGATAAAGAATAATGAAAAAGGGACAATATCGATTTCTTGGATATGGGGAAACCTACATATAATTTTCGGTGGAACATTTTTGTAGAAAATTTCATTTTGTTTTACTTTTTCGACATAAAGGTTCCTCATTCTATTTAACTGAAAACATGTCATCTAAAATGATGAAACAATATCTCCAAACAGAAATATAAGCTATTTTCTCAAAGATTAATGGAGGTCAATAAAAAAACACATTATGTCATAACTCAGAAATTTCAGGTATGGGGTCCTTTGGGGGTCTAATTGGAGCTTTCATTCCGAAAAGAAATTTTTCCACCCCCAGATCTTGACTTCCATTTTGTGTAACAGGGTATTCAGTAAGATTTTCCAAAGAGACCACAATGTCTTTAATAGAAGACAAGGATGACTTCTCATAAAAAACATGATGAGAATACCAATAGACCTTTGTGAGAAAACCAGTAAGACTTCTGACGAAAGAGGTTAAAGGTCCAATCTTAATTCGATTGTCATAGAATTTTACTTTTGCATGCAAAAATGTAAAGAATCAATTGGATCAACAAAATAGGGATGAATAGACTACACTTCAAAGGATAATAAATATCCTGTGAATTGTCCTTTAACTTAGTATAATATACAATTTGCATATGTTTTAGTATACCTTTCTTTTAAAATAAATAATTAATTTTAAAAAATGTTCTTGTTCCAAATTTAATGTTTTATTTCTATAACGTGGACAAAATTTTGCCCGGAGTCGGAGTCGTGTTATTTTTTTCGACTCAGACTCCGACTCCAGCAAAATTGCTCGACTCCGACTCGTAGACTACGACTACGAAACCCTGGTCCTGAAGGCTTACTTTAAAGCTACACGCGCTGAAAATCCAGTTGAATATAGGCAGCAGATGTACACTTTCTTCATATCCGAGTACCCCGAATTATCCCACCTCACGCAACAAAACATCGCGGATAGACGAGCTGCAATAGTAAGGAACAATCTGATCCCTGCAACTATCCAGGAAGAAATACGAAGAAACGCCGAACTCGAACTGCAACAAAACATCACTCACGCTCTATCAAGTACAACAGAAACAATTATAACAGAAACCACCGTAAATACATTTAATACAATATCAGAAAGCCAGGAAACCGCAAGGGCTACGACACACATACCAATAGCAACACAAGGTACCGACATTACCGCGTCAACTATACAAGCATTCAATGAATCAAAGATAAAGTTTTCAGAGATCAGCCCCGAAAACAGGCCATATATCCCAAAGCCAATAGCCATAAAACTACTCATGAAAATCACATCAATAGTAAACAATAATATACTACCCCACAAAATATCAGGGCAAAACATTGACTATCACCACCTCAATGAAATAATATACATACTGCAGCGCAAACACCATAGCCAACCTAACAAACAAAATGCAAAAGCCCAATACATCCAAACACAATAATACATCGAACAACCGAAATCGGAAAACCAAAAACAACAAAGTAACGCCCAAACAACAAACTGAACAAAATCCCCGTTGTTAAATAAGAATTCAGGGAAAGATAGACGAATACAGGAGGGACTTAGGCGTAATCGCAAGCTACATTAATGGTAAAACAGGAAAAATATGCAAGAATAAGCTAAACAACATAAAACGCAAATACAAAATCCACACGCAATTTGAACCTACAAATAACTCAATAGAACAGATCCGCGACACCATTAAACAAAAGCTACTGAAATATACAAATAGACTACGAACATACATGAAAATTTACCAACGATCCACTCAAAATAAACTGTTTCACATGAACCAAAAACGATTTTATAACTCTATTACAAAGCCCGGCACATCTAATCCTACTATCCAAAATAGCATAGACATCAATGAAATAGGGAGCTTCTGGAAAACAATATGGAGCCATGAGACCAAACACAACACAAATCCCGTGTGGATGAATACCATACTCGAGGATATTTCAACAAATCCCGATATGACTAACCATCTAATCTCAGAACCCATGTTCAAGAAAATAACGCAGAAACTCCATAACTGGAAACAACCAGGACCCGACAAAATACACAATTTCTACTATATATACCTCATCACACTACATCCAATAATAATTAACATATTTAATAATATGTTAACACAACCAGAAACCATACCGCCTAATATGAGCTCTGGTATCACATTCCTGAAACCCAAAACGAATACCCCAGAATCTCCAGCACAATACCGACCTATAACATGCCTAAATACGGCATATAGAATATGTACGGCATGTATAAGCCAACAAATTTCCGAATATTGGGAATCACAAGACATTATTGCCGACTATCCACTCCTGGATAGTCGAAGTTTTAACCATATACAAAATTAATCCAGTGTTAATAAATTGCATAAAGCAACTAATGACGCACTGGAAAACCACTCTCCACATTGGAAATAGAAGGGGCAGCGTTACATCACAACCAATCAAAATATTAAGGGGCATATACCAGGGCGATTCACTAAGCCCATTACTATTCTGCATATCCCTTAACCCACTCTCCACACTCCTTAAAAGAGTCAATACGGATATAAACTCAAAACATCCGATAATCTTAGGATCGCCCATTGCTTCTACATGGACGATTTAAAACTTTCCGCAGGGACCAAACCCAATCTAAGTCAACTACTCAAAATAGTCGAACTTTTCTCAAATGACATTAAAATGACATTTGGAATCGACAAATGTAAAGCACAAAACATTACCAAGGGCAAACACAATCCAGGAGAAGCCTTCGACACGTCTACAGGAGAACAAATAACCCCACTTTTAAAAGGGGAGCACTACAAATACCTGGGTATTCGGCAGAACGTAACAATAGACCATGCCGCTCACAAAACAAAATTAAAACAAGAATTCACATGTCGAGTCCAAAATATCTGCAAGACCGAACTAAATGGCAAAAATCTGATCAAGGCAATAAACACATACTCAATATCCCTCCTTACATACACATTTGGAACAATATCGTGGTCACCCACAGGCCTGTCCAACCTGGATAGAACATTCAGAAGAATCTTAACAAAGTACAACCAACACCACCCTAAATCATGCATGGAAAGACTGTACATCCCCAGAACATCCAAAACTTATACGACAGGCAAATAAATACACACACTTAATGTAAACGCAACAGCATCCACACTCTACAACGCCATTGTAAGCTCAGACGACAACCTTACTCCACTAAACCTTAAAAACAATATTCAAAGAACCCCAGAAACCACACGATCACTATTACAAAAATGGATATCCAAACCACTATATGGGAAATATGCAAA
The DNA here is from genome assembly GCF_047663935.1 of Musca autumnalis. Lineage (NCBI taxonomy): Eukaryota > Metazoa > Arthropoda > Insecta > Diptera > Muscidae > Musca > Musca autumnalis. The sequence continues at coordinate 133,434,522 of NW_027411866.1, read as the reverse complement.
TCAAATAAACCAACCATATGTGGACATAGAAAATACAACAAACTGGCTAAAGTACAGATATACTAGTATATATGCTGAAACAGAAGGTTTCATGATGGCAATACAAGATGGAGTAATACAAACAAAAAATTACAGAAAATACATCATGCATGATAACACGATCACTGACGACAAATGTAAAAGATGCGGAGGAGCCCCAGAAACCATATCACACTTGTTAAATAGTTGCACCGTACTAACCCACAATCACTATACCGCAAGACACAACAACATAGGCAAAATAATATAAATAAACATACTCAAATCTCTGAATGTTAACGAAACTAAAAACTAATAGAAACAAATAATTTTACAATATATTGGGATAGATCAATACTAGTAAACAATCCACCCGACATAACAATACCAAATAGACCGGATGTGGTAATTGTAGACAAAAGAAACCATACTGCAAAAATAATAAACTTTGCTGTTCCACTAGATTCTAATATAATTGAAACAATCAACACCAAAAAGCCCTATACCAACCATTATCACAATACCTGAAGAACACAATATCATTGCAGAAAATAGATATTCTTCCGATAGTTATAAGCTCTCTAGGAACAATACCTAAGGAAACTACAAAAAGCATAGAGCAACTTAACTTAAGCAGCAAAATACTGACAGAAATGCAGAAATGTATAATAATTAAAGCTATCTCTATAATACGAAAAACTATAGGATAAATAAGTGTAATAATAAAGGATATATAATATCCCAACAGAGCGCAACCTTTAGTCACAGACCCGGTTCGTAAATTCCAGCAATCGCTGTGAATTTGATAACTCTGATAATAATAATAATAAAATGTCTGAAAAGGCTATTGCAACTGAGGTAAGAAGTAATACTTAATGACAACAGTTCATATAGAGATACAGTCAAACTCCTCTACAACGAACTTCCCTATAACGAATTTTTCTCTTTAACAAAGAAAAGTTGAAAAACACAGCTTTTTCCAGCCCTTTCACCTATTTTAACCTCCATATAACGAATTTCTCTGTAACGAATACTTCTCTATAACGAAGTGTTTTTATTTCACAAGTTGGAATTCTGACAAAAAATAACCTCTACATAACGATTTTTTGTCAAAAATTTTCCCATTGATGTCTACACAATAACTGAGAAAAAAAAACACATTCTTAACGCTCTTTTTATTGAAGTCGACGTTAAAATATAGAAGCAAAACTCATTTATCATTTATTTATCTTAATGAAAACAACTAACGATTGTTTTAAAGTGGCTGCTTTTTCTTAGTACATCTATAGAGGATGATGATATTGAAATACCAAAATATGGTATCAATAGGTATTGAAGACCATGTTAATGTCTATTGCCATCCTTTAACTAAAATTTATCCCTTTTTTGAGTCTCAAAACAATGTTTCCGATCATATTTTTTTCTTCCATTGCAAATTGTGAAGACTTTGATAAATCAAAGTGGCAAAATCAAAAACAAATGAAAATCACTTATGATTTCAATATTAAAAAAAATTCAATTTATATTTATTCATATACTCACGTTTGTTTCTTTATTAGTCATGTATATACATAGGTCAAATTGACCATTTTGCCTTGGTTTCTCTATAACGTAGTATTTCTTCGGTCATAAGTGCTACGTTATAGAGAAGTTCGACTGTACATACATATGTTCCCACAACATCACCGAAGGGACAAGGGAGACTTCTCTAATTTAAACAGTGTTCGAAAATAAACACTATGATATCGTACCGTACCGTTCTGTACCGTTCCAAGATGGATAGGTACACTACGATAGTGTACCGCTCCGGAACACAAACACTAAAAAATATTTTAGTGATACTGTACCGGAACACAACGATAATCGTAGTGTACCGCATGCCGGAGCACTAAAAATCGTAGTGCTCCGACTGCGGAGGACTAAAAATCGTAGTGTTCCGACTGCGGAGCACTAAAAATTTTAGTGTTCCGACTGCCGGAGCACTAAAAATCGTAGTGCTCCGACTGCGGAGAACTAAAAATTTTAGTGCTCCGACTGCGGAGGACTAAAAATTTTAGTGTTCCGACTGCCGGATCACTAAAAATCATAGTGCACCACGTGTTGGAACACTAAAAAATAATAAAGGCATTATGTTTATACCCTCAGCCTTTAGGCTAAGGAGGGTATATCACGAATATTGTCAATTATTTCATATTCCATTTCAGAAAAAAATGATAAATTTTTTTCGCGCTACATCAACGATTTTTGATATGTAGGTCAAGAAAAAAATTTCCACTACGAATCTGGTCGCGAGCCAATTTTTGGATGTTGCGGACAAAAGTTATGGCGCTTTTATTTCGCTTTTTAAGAAAGAAAATATTATAAAAACGCCAATTATTTTAATGAGCACAATTGTTGCAAAAAAGTTCTCTCGAAATGACTTCAGCGAGTAGATTGCATAATACCTGCAAAATGTTACACAAAATTCGCGGAATGTACATAAAATTGATAAATTATTGAATATAAGTCAACTTATTTCAAAATTAAGGCCCATTTAGTGGTCATAAAATTACATAAAAATTTGTTGTGGATCAAAACTTCACGGCGAATCAAATGAGACTACAATCATGCAGATTGGTGTTATAGTTTGGACGTTGCAGCCGAAATAAATACATATTATGGTCAAAAAAAATTATTTTTAGTTTGAAAAAATATTTTTTCACATGCATTATGTAGTGGAAAATATTGTAAACATTTATAGGAATACTTCCTTCATTTTGCTTAAATCTCCCAACAAAATAGACGGATTTTGCTTTATTGACATTCATATTAAAGCTTTCCCATTAGGAAAGCTAATTGCGTTGATGAGGATATATGTCAAAGCTTCTGAAATGGAAATAGAGGTCAAATAACCCATTTTTATTTGTATGCATTTTAAAATACGTGTAAATCGCGTAATTATCAAAATCATTTTGTCCGCATGTGATTTTCATGTACAGCAAGACCATATCTGTTAATTTGTATATATTTTTCGAAATTTAATTTGGAGGATAAGATGTAGCATCAGCTGCATATTAGCATTAAAATACCTATAAAATATCGCTAATTTGCGCAAAGTGCATACAATTTTTGTCCGCATCCGATTTCAATGTCCATCATGAAAATCTACATCGTTATATATTTATTTCAAGGCGATCAATGAAGAACCGTGGATGTAGCATCACACACTATTTTTTGGGATAAAATGAATGTAGCTCCCTTATCAGTGAAGTTTTCAAATCTCTGTTTCCGCTAAAACGAAGATGCTGTATTAGTTGTTTCATTGCAGTGGAAACGAACCGAAGAAAACGCGATAAATTACGCGATATTTCCAAAAACAATTTTAGGTGATTTTTCTACTTTGGACGTTCCTGTAATTCGCGTTTTTGTAGATGGATTTTCACGGGGAATGATTTATTAGATCCGGAACGTAAAAAACTAAAATGTGCAATCAAGTACGAGCAAATCGAATTGTACAAATTAGGCCAGAAAAATATGTTTTTTACGAAAATGTTCACACAAAATTTCCGCATTTGGATTTAGATTACTATGAAGCTGTGCAGACTACATTCACAATATACGTATCAAATAACTCAGAATCGCAAGTACTACAATCCTATATATGATTTTTTGAAAAACCTGTTTGCGGAATGAAATTAGAAAAAAAATTTCAAAAAACACTGTAAATCTGGCTTCAAAATGTCAACATCATTTAATGGTAGAAGCACTTAAAATTTTGAAAAGTAATACATTAGTGAGATGATCCTTATTTAGTTTGCTTCTACTTCTACTTTGACAGGAAAATCGAGAAAAGTGTGGTTTACTCACAAATCGAGAAAAAACAAAAAAAGACATGGTGGCTTCAACCCATTTTTACACATTTTTTAAGATAAATATAGCCACAGCTTTCATGCAATTTATTTTTAGGGCCAATATTTTTTGCCGTGTCCAAAAACATTTCATTTTATCCAAAAACATTTAATTTGTATAATATAGAACCACAAGTCGCGTATTCTAAAAGGGTAAACCTTGGCTTCAGCTATGTTAAATTTTCAAAAATATTGGTGATATACACTTTGATACGATGAAAATGTGCCTCATCGAAATAATGGTTTTAGACCCCAAGTATGTTTGGACGAAATGTGTTTCAGACAATTTGGAGTCGATCTATCCATGTCAGTCCGTCTGTCTGTCTGTCTGTCCTGCTGGCTGGAGCGCACGATAACTCTCGAACGGATGAACCGATTCGGTTCAAATTTTGGCTTTCGTAATATTTTGCCCAAACTTAGTTTAAGTTCGAAGATGAGCTACATCGGTCCACTCCTTCCGGTACCTCCCCCACAAAAGTTCGAAAATGTTCGGAAAGTTTGTGCTCACGATAACTCTTGAAGGGAGTGACTGATTTGGTCCATACTTTGTATAGCGTAAACTTTCTACCAGAGTAATGTAAGGTTCTAATATGGTCTCAATAGGTCGACTCCTTCGGGTACCTCCCACACAAAATTTCAGAAAAGTTCAGTTTAGGGCCATTTCTCGTATCGATTTGATTTTTGTTTTAGCAACTTGTATTCACTGCCGTCCATACGACGGTACAAGTTTCATCAGGGGCAAGTCCATACTTCCTGAGAACATAGCATGAAAGTTGCAAAAAATCCCCTATGACACCGTGTGAGGTGGTTGGAGCGCAAGATAACTCTCGAACGGATCTGCCGATTCGGTCCAAAATATGGCCTTAGTAATATTTTGTCCACACATAGTTTAAGTTTGAAGATAAGCCAGATCGGTCCACTCCTGCAGGTACCTCCCCCACAATAGTTCAAAAATGTTCGGAAAAATTGTTCGTACGGTAACTCTTGAAGGGAGTGGCCGAATTGGTCTACACTTTACACATCCTAATATATCTACCAGATATAGATCAGGTTTAAATATGGACTATATTTGTCCACTCCATCCGGTACCTCCCACACAAAATTTCGGATAAGTTCACTTTAAGACCTAATACCGAATCACTTTGATTTTTGTTGAATCAACTTGCTTTCGCTGCCTCAATTATGATGGTAAAAGTTTTTTTAGGGGCAAGTCCATACTTCTTGAGCAAACAGCCCGAAGAGTGTAAAACCCCCTATTGCACCATATGTTGTGCCTGGAGATCCACTTCCATAACGGTCAATGTCGATCCATTCCTTTTAGTATCTCCTCCGCAAAACTTTTGATCTTTAATCCTAATCAACATTTTTGTCGGTTCAAAGGCCCAAAATTTTTAAAATCCCCTTCAATATACACAAGCTGAGGGTATATCTCTGTCGGCAAAGCCGACTGATACTTTTTTACTTGTTTCTTAGGAAAATTAAATATTTGGTTAAATTTGACCAAAAAAAAGTTAAGATAAATTGTTACATCCATGTATGATTAAATTAATTAAACACATTGCGAAATTTGGTCAAATTATGAAAAAACAATATTTAGTTTTTGTGGAATGAAGCACAAAGATCGTCGTGCCGGAGCACTAAAAATCGTTTTGTACCACGTTTTGAAACTATAAGGTAATGAACCATACATTAATTTATTATGATTTCTGAGGAAATTAAATATATATTTTTTTAATAAATAAAAATTAAAAGAAAATGTGAAAAACATCTGATTTGGGGTTTGGACAATGGAGCACTAAATCGTAGTATTCGACTGTGGAGCACTAAAAATCGTAGTGTTCCGACTGCTGGATCACTAAAAATTGTAGTGTTCCGACTGCCGGATATCTAAAAACAATAAAAATCGTGGTGTTCGGTTGTGGAGCACTTAAAATCGGAGTGTTCCTACTGCGGGATCACTAAAAATCGTAGTGTGCCGACTGCCGGATAACTAAAAATCGTAGTGTACACGTGCAATACAATAAGGTAATGTACCACACATGAGTTTATTATAATTCGTGAGAAAAATTTAATATTTTATGTTTTTTTAATAAATACAAATTAAGAAATAAAAATTAATAGGAAATGTGAAAAACATCTGACTGGTTTTTGGACAATGGAGAAGTAACAATTTTACTGTTCGACGTTTAGGTAATCATCTGTTTATTATGATTTATGAGGAAAATTAAATATTTGATGGCTTTTGGGTCAAGTAAAAATTAATAAATACAAATTAAGATGAGCATGTTATATCCATGTACTTAAAATTAGTTACAAAATTTGAGAACGTTAGTAGAAAATATGACAAGATGTATTCGGTACAAATTTTTATAAAATACTATTTATTACATTTTTGTTACATATAATCTAAAATATTACACGTTACTGAATATTATATTATATATTACACGTCAGTATATACGTATCAGAATAACAATATTTAGTGTCATAAAGATGTACATATTCGTATAAAATTTGTCTTCTTGATCTTCATGAATTACTTAATTTTTTTAATGTGAACAAAAGAAATAAGGAACGGAAAATATTGATAACAACACAATGTTTGCGGAAATTGTACCTGTAACTTTTTGTATCAAAAACAAAATTCCTCAGTGAATGCAGTTGAAGAAAGTATGTGGATTTTCCCAAGTAGACTTGTACGTTTGAAAACACTTATTATTTTGGGGAAATTGTACCTGTTGATATTTGTACAACAAACAATATCACTCAATGAGAATGTGCTGATTTTCCGCAAGTAGGATTGTACATTTAAAGTCAAAATTATGATTTCGGGATAAATACAATCACACACTTATTATTTTGGGGAAATTGTACCTGTTGCCATTTGTACAAGAAACAATATTCATCAATTAATGATGATGATTTTTTTCTAATTTTCTACTAAAGCTCTCAACGTTTGTAACTAATTTAAAACACGTACATTTTATTTATTATTTTTTATTTTTAATTTTCACTCGTCCCACAACCCATTAAATATTTAATTTTCCTCAGAAATTATAATTAAGAGCGTTTCGATTTTTAGAGACCCGGCAGTCGGAACACTACGATTTTTAGTACTCCGCAGCCGAACACTACGATTTTTATTGTTCCATTGTTTCGATTTTTAGAGATCCGACAGTCGGAACACTACAATTTTTAGTGATCCGGCAGTCGAAACACTACGACACACAGTGTCACGACCGTGGCCAAAAATGGTAAAAACTAAATACTTCGTTGAACAAATTTATTGATGGGGAGTGAAAGAAAACATATTAATTAAGAAGAATCTGAATTTTGGTATTGATACGTGAAGTGTTTTTTGCTATATGAGGATTTAAATCCGACAATTTTAGTTAATACGTATTTTTGTGCTTTTTTTTTCTAAAATTAATAAATTATATTATGGGTTAATATTTAAAATTTAAAAGTAACGGTCGCTGCAAAAATGGTTCCTAAGTTCTCTTGGGATGTAATAAACTTGGCTACACTTTTGTTTGCATGTAAATATTAATCATATGGTGTTTACATTTACCCAAACATGTATTACTAAGCTTATTAATTTTCTGAAGCAAATTTTAAATTGAGTGGAGTGGGGAAAAAATTGTATAAAAGTGTATATCGATATTTTTTGCTGTATGAGTAGTAAAAAGTGAGTACTTCAAATAGATAGAGGTCCCAGCTGCAGAGGTTTGCAGACGAATGTGTCATTTCTCTTTTTCAGCGACCACCTCACTGAGAGGATACCCCCTTTTTTAACAACAACGTTTTGCGGTGTTGGCTATAGCGCGAAAACGAAAGAACCGATCATCATATATTTTTGTGGGCTTATTAAGTAACTAATAATCTTGCTTTAAAACGAGAGAATTTTAAAAATATCAATTAAAAAAAAAATTGTGAACACCGAAAATCAAAATTCGATTTTTTACAAAACATTTACAGTTTTTTGACCACTAATCGGTCAAAAAAAAATTTTAAAGGAAATTTATCATATATAAAGACAAGAGTTTGATATATTCAATATGCTCACAAACAATATGAAGACTAAACACCAAATTTCAGTCATATCGTGTGGATATTGAGGCCACAACACTCAAAATACCGAAAATGAGGGGGCACGGTTCTATGGGGGCTATAGGAAGACGAGGACCTATACCGACATATTTCTGGTGGAAGGTTATAAGTCCCCCAACGGAGACTTAATACCAATTTTCAGCCATTTCGGTGTGATAATCAGGCTTAAACCTCCAAAATACCGAAAATCGGGAGGTACCGTCCTATGGGGCTATATGAAGGCGTGGACCTATGCAGAAAATTTCCAGGTGAAGGTATAAAGCCCCCTACGAAGCCTAAATACCAAATTTCAGCAACTTCGGTGTAATAATGAGGCTAAAATCTTCAAAATACCGATAATCGGGAGGTACCGTTGTATGGGGGCTATATCAAAACGTGGACCTAAGCCCACAATTCTCTGTTGGAATGTTTGATACCTCTGCCGAAGACTAACCACAAAATTTGAATACTTTCGGTCATTGTGTCTAAAACATTGTGTCGATATTAAAACGTGGACCGACCAACCCAATTTTTTTTACCAAAATCGATGCACCTACAACAACTCCTTCTATTTTGACCACAGTTAATATGAACTCTCGACCACAGTTAATATGAACTCTCGACATTGTGCGTCGTCTTTCATTTAGACGACAACAAAGCAATTTCATATTCCTGTAAAAAACATCCCCCATATTTCACCCACCATAATCTGATTTTTTCATTCTTCCAGACAACGTAAATGTATTTTTCATGATGAAATCAAATTGAAATATTTTCCCGAAGAATATACCTTTTCGTCGTGCATGAAAGAGTGCCGCATGAAGAAAGCCATCAAACTTTGCAAATGTCTACCACCCTTTTACAAACCGGTCGGTAAGATACATAGTTAAATTTCTCCAACAAAAAATATGTATTTCATGAATTCTATCCCCCGACAGCCAACGTTAAAATGTGTGGCCTAAGTGAATTGGATTGTTTAACGGATTATCGAAATAATATAACCAACATTAAGGATTGCATGCAATGTGAACTGAGTTGTTCGAAAACGGTCTATAATATTGAGAAATTGATAAAAAAGTAAGTAGTGATAAGTTAATATAGTATTCATTGAATAATTGATAAATTGTTCTTTGTACTTTGTCTATCTAGCATTGAACGTCCCGATGCCCCTGGTGTCTTGGTAGAATTTCTTACATGGCCCATCATTCGCTACAAACGTGAAGTATTGTTCGGTTGGGTAGATTTGCTGGTATCGTTTGGTGGTATTGCCAGTTTGTTTTTGGGTTTCTCTTTGCTGTCCGGAGTGGAAATTATTTATTATTTCACACTGAGAGCCTGCTGTATGGTCTATAAGAATCGGGTACGTTTTATTTTACTTTAATGAGAGAAAAAGGGCAGTGGAGCCGGACCTAACCTAAAATAACCCAATTCAAATCATATATTTTATGCAGCAAGAATTGGAAGAAATCGAACAGAGAATTCAAAATCAACCACCACCACCGATTAACATGACATTGGGAATGAAATCGTATACTGCACCCACAGTGGTTACAGAAAAACAGCCTTTGAATGCCGATGATAAATTAAATGCCTCCAATGATCAACCACCAGATTACAATGATATTGGTGGACGACGGAGGAAAGCTGATAAGGTAAGATGTTTAAAATAATCATACCTTAATGCCAATAATTAATTAGTGTTCTCATCAGGACTATTCAACCTTTGCAAAATCCATGTATAAAACACCAAAAGTTCTACCAAGTTATGCCGATGCTACCAATACAAATTGGGAATATGGTCATTATTTGCCATAAATGAGATAATCTAAATTATCATGAATCAAAGCTATTGTTGAGCTATTTGCTGTTGCTATGTAAAATAATAAAAAAACAAAACCTTTAATGCAAACGAAGAGTTTTTATTTAATTTCTGCAAACAGGACGGATGTATGGTATCAATTACACAACTTAGCAGCAGTATCTGTATCAGAAAAAGGAAACATTTTTTTTTTATTTCCAAACTACGTTTAAATATCTATGCAAACGTCTTACCTTCAAATTCCCAATAACCAGTGGCACCCATGCCAGTCGATATGCCCACATATTTGATGGGGAATAATTTAACATCCTTATGAAACATAAATGAGATATTTTCACCTTCACGACCCACTGCAATGGTTGTATCATTCCAGCGTATCCAAAATCCACACATACCATGGGCATTAACAATGTCCGGGGTAGATGTTTCAAATACTTCTGGAGGTTCTGTACCAGCTTTTCGTATAAGAGACTTTGTATTGCCCATGGCACCAATAACAATTTCATACATGGGCATACCCTCCAATGGCTGGGCAGACAAAGCAATATGACAGTCATGGGCACATTTAACTTTAAATTGGAAGGTACTGCCGCATACCGGATAAAAGGCGTATGACTTTTCTTTTGGCGTATGAACTGTAAATCGATAATTTGTTATTAAAAGAAAATTAGTTCATGAAAAGAATCCTCAAAATTCTTACCCTTCAAAATTTTATTTGAAGTCAAAACATCATCAAGCGGTTCTGTAAGATAATTATAAACAAAATCAGCCTCCCACACTTAAAGCCATCATCATCTACTTACCCTTGAATAACCAAGAACCACTAGAACCATATGCCGTACATACACCCAAATATTTTGCCTTAAATAGTGTTGGATCTTTATAGGCCATAAAAGCCACCTCGTCACCACTACGACCAACTTGTATGACATTGTCATGCCAACATATCCAAAACATACGCCATTCTTTTGGGTGGACAATGTCGGGAGTCTGTACTTCAACTAGATCTGGAGTTTTGCCAATTTTACGAATTACCGATTTGGTATTAGCCCAACCACCAATAACAATCTCATAAATTGGTGAACGTTCCTCATTATTATTCGACAGTGCTACGTGACAATCATTTGCACATTGTACTTTGAAGATAAATAGATTACTCTGTTGCACTGGATAGTATCGGTATCGCTTTTCATTGGGAGTATTAACTGAAAGAAAATGGGCATAATAAAGACAATTATTTATTGGCGTTAACCAAAATGTTTAGATAAATTCTACTCTTTATTCTGATAACGAAGATAAATTATCAACCTAAGTCATTCTGACAACGTAGAAAAAATATCCATAGCGCTCTGCAATAGATAACATAGCCTAACTATCCTCTTTATTTCAACAGCGCAGATAAATTATCCACTTTGTTTTGTTGTTCTGACACGTTATTCTGACACCGCAGATAAAATATCCACGTTATTCTGACACCGCAGATAAATTCTGGCAACGTCTATAAATTATCCACGTTATTCTGAGAACGTAGATAAACGATCCATGTTGTTCTGACAAAGTAGATAAATTATAAACGTTATTTTTACAACTCAGATAAATTATGCACGTTGCAAAAAATACACGTTATTCTGGCAACGTCTATAAATTATCCATGATGTTTTGGCAACTTAGATAAACTATACATGTTGTTCTTACAAAGTAGATAAATTATCCACGTTATTTCGAAAACGTAGATAAATTTTCCACGTTGTTCTTGCGACTTAGATAAACTATCCACATTGTTCTGACAACGTAGATAAATTATCCACGTTGTTCTGACAACAAAGATTAATAAGTTAATAGATAAATTATCCACGTTGTTCTGACAATGTAGATTAATTAAATAATAGCAAAATTATCCACGTTGTTCTGACAACGCAGATTAATTATCCACGTTATTCTGGCATCGCCGATAAATTATCCACGTTGTTCTTACATCGTAGAAAAATTATACACGTTGTTTCGACAACGTAGATAAATTATCCACGTTGTTCTGACAAAGTAGAAAAATATCCACAGTGCTCTGAGGTAGATAACGTAGCTATACTATCCACATTATTTCAACAACTTAAATAATTTATCCACTTTATTTTGTATAAGTAGATAAATTTTCCACGTTGTTCTGACAACGTAGATAAATTATCTACGTTGTTCTGACAACGTAGGTAACTTATCTGCATTGTTCTGGCAATTTAGATATATTATTCGCTTGGTTCTGAAAAGGTAGGTACATTATCTACCTTATTCAGACATCGTAGATAAATTATCCACTTTGTTCTGACGACGTAGATTAATAATCCACGCTGTTCTGACAATGTAGATAAATTATCCCCGTTATTCTGACATCGTAGATAAGTTATCCACGTTGTTATTTCGACAACGTAGATAAATTATACAAGTTATTCTGACAACGTAGATAAATTATACACATTATTTACACAACCCCTATAAATTATTTATTTATTATTTCTACAACGTAGATAAATTATCTACGTTATTTTGGCAACGTGGATAAATTATACACGTTATTCTGACATCGTAGATAAGTTATCCACGCTGTGTATTTCGACAACGTAGATAAATTATACAAGTTATTCTGACAACGTAGATAAATTATACACATTATTTACACAACTCAGATAAATTATTTATTTATTATTTCTACAACGTAGATAAATTATACACGTTATTCTGACAACGTTTATAAATTATCCATGTTATTCTGACAACGTAGATAAACTATCCATGTTGTTCTGACAACTAGGATAAATTATCCACGATGTCTTGACAATGTGGATAAATTATGCACGTTTTTCTGACAATGTATATATATATTATGCACGTTGTTCTGAAAACGTAGATAAATTATACACATTATTTCGACAACGTTCATAAATTACGTTATTCTGACAACGTAGATATATTATACACGTTATTTGGACAACGTCTATATATTATCCACGTTGTTCTGACAACGCTGATAATTATCCACGTTATTCTGACAACGTTGATAAATCATAAACTGTATTTTCACAACTCAGATAAATTATCCACGTTATTTTTGCAACGTGGATAAATTATACACGTTATTCTGGCAACGTCTATAAATTATCCACGATGTTCTGGCAACGTAGATAGACTATACATGTTGTTCTTACAAAGTAGATAAATTATCCACGTTATTTCAACTACGTAAATAAATTATCCACGTTGTTCTTACGACTTAGATATATTATCCACATTGTTCTGACAACGTAGATAAATTATCCTCGTTGTTCTTACGACTTAGATATATTATCCACAATGTTCGGACAACGTAGATTAATTAATTAATAGATAATTAATAGATAAATTATCCACGTTATTCGGACATCGCAGATAAATTATCGACGTTGTTCTGACAACGTAGAAAAATTATACATGTTGTTTTGACAACGTAGATAAATTATCCATGTTATTTCGACAACGCAGATAAATGTTCCACGTTGTTCTGACAACGTAGAAAAAATATACACGTCGTTCTTACAAAGTAGATAAATTATCCACGTAATTTTGACAACGTAGATAAATTATCCACGTTGTTCTTACGACTTATATATATTATCCACATTGTTCTAACAACGTAGATAAATTATCACGTTGTTCTGACAACATAAATTAATTAATTAGTAGCTAAATTATCCACGTTATTCTGACAACGTCTATAAATTATCCACGTTGTTCTGACAACGTTGATAATTATACTCGTTATTCTGACAACGTAGATAAATTATAAACGTTAATTTCATAACTCAGATAAATTATCTACGTTATTTTGGCAACGTGGATAAATTATACACGTTATTCTGGCAACGTCTATAAATTATCCACGTTATTTTGGCAACGTGGATAAATTATACACGTTACTCTGACAACGTCTATAAATTACCAACGTTGTTCTGACAATGTTGATAATTATCCATGTTATTCTAACAACGTAGATAAATTATAAACGTTATTTTTACAACATAGGTAAATTATCCACGTTATTCTGGCAACGTCTATAAATTATCCACGTTGTTTTGGCAACGTAGATAAACTATACATGTTGTTCTTACAAAGTAGATAAATTATCCACGTTATTTCGACAACGTAGATAAATTATTCACGTTATTCTGACAACGTAGAAAAATTATCCACGTTGTTAGGACAACGAAAATAAATTACCCACGACAAAATATCCGCAGTGCTCTGAGATAGATAACGTAGCTAAACTATCCACGACATTTTAACAACTTAGATAAGTTATCCACTTCGTTTTGAATACGTAGATAAATTTTTCACGTTCTTCTGACAACGTAGATAAATTATGCGCATTGATCTGATCCGACAACATAGATAAACTATTCCCGTTTTTCTAAAAAACCAATAGTTTTCTTCAAAACTAAGATAAATTGTTCACATATGATAACATAGATATTTTCATTAGATAAACATTTGTCATTTAATCTTACGTCTCGTCAAGTTTCTGTTGTTTGGCAGCATGTTGGGTACGACTGGGACGGTGTGAACTGGAAATGTGTGCTCTATAAACAAATTAAAATTTTATAGTTTTCATATCTCATCATACGAGTATTTACTATTGACATCTTCAACGACTTACCTCCAACAAACCAACTACCCGTGGAACCATATGCCGTACATATTCCGACATATTTAATGGGAAATAAATTGGCATCTTGATAAGACATAAAAGCCACAGCTTCACCCTTTCGTCCAACTTGTATACAATTCTTATCCCAACGAACCCAAAATCCTCGCATTTCATTAGGATTGCAAATATCTGGCGTTTGAACTGCAACCAGATCAGGCTCCTGGTCTATCAGACGTATAATTGATTTTGTATTGGCCCAGCCACCTATGGCTATCTCATAAATCGGTTTCACCCAATCGACATGGCTGGACAATGAGATGTGACAATCATTGGCACAGCAAGCGTAAAAAGCGAAAATTTCACCACGAGCAGGATAATATTTATATTTCTTTTCATTGGGTGTTTTAACTGTGGAAAATATTGAAAATTAGTTTAGAATTCTCGTTAAAATTTAAAACTTACCAAATGTCATATTTTCAATGGCCTCTAAATCACTGCCATTTGGGCCCATGGAACTAGCATTGGGATCTGTAATTGCATATTTGTTTTTTTTTTCTATAGAATTCTTCATGACAAAAGAATTTATAATTACCATCAAACAACCAAGAACCAGTGGATCCATAAGCCGTACATATTCCAATAAATTTCACATCAAATAATTGTGGATCGTTGTGAGACATAAATGCTGATATTTCGCCTTCTCGTCCAACAGAAATTGTTTGATTACGCCAACGAACCCAAAAACCACGCATTTCATTAGAATTAACAATTTTTGGTGTATCTGCAGCTGCCACATCAGGCTGTTTGCCCACATACCGTATTACAGACTTTGTATTGGTCCAGCCACCTATTGCTATTTCATACATTGGTCCTCCTTCTTGAGGTTCACTTGCCAAGGCTACATGGCAATCATTGCTGCAGCAAACTTTAAATCGAAATTCTCCATTCGTTGCGGCAGGATAGAAAATATATTTCTTTAGATTCGGTGTATTCACTAGGGGAAGGTTACAAATATGGATTAAAAATTGTTTAAATACCCCTTTTTGTAACTTACCATATGTCTTCATATTTCGGTTGGATTATTTCCCACAAAGCTGATAATATTTTTGTTTGCGAAACGTCTTATTAAGTGAACGTTTGATTGCAACTATTGCCCACACTTGTGTGACACCTTCTTTTATACTTAATAATTTTGGGAAGTGTGGTTGTGGTAAAGTTAACCTGCAATGCCCTACAGTTGGATTATATAACATTATCTTCAAAATTCAAATCTAAATAAACGATAATGTACAATATGGAGAATAAATGTAGCTGGAAATTAGCTTCCAGGATGTTACTGCATAATAACCCTATTTTTAAATTATTTTTTTCATTTGGTAACAAAAATACTAGGGAGAGATACGCAAGTCAATTTATAAACTTGTTGTATTGAGAAATCTGTTTTTCTGGGTGATTTTTTTGTAAAATAGTTTTTAGAATTAGAGTCTCTGTTCATATAGCCATTCACTAAGCATCTTTAGGACAACATTGTTCTGTCAGAAAAATTATCCACGTTATTTTGTCACTGTAGATAAATTATCTAGAAATAAATTATTATCTTTGTTCTGACAACTTTTATACATTATCCACGTTATTCTGACAACGTAGATAAATTATCCACCTTGTTCTGACAACGTAGATAAATTATCCACCTTGTTCTGACAACGTAGATAAATTATCCACGTCATTTCCACAACTCAGATAAATTATCCACGTTATAGATAAATAATATACGTTTTCCTGACAAGGTAGAAAAATTGTCCATTTTGTTCTGATAACGTAAACAAATTATCTACATTATTTCGACAGCGTAGATAAAATATCCACGTTATTCTGGCAACGTAGATAAAATATCCACGTTATTCCGGCAAAGTAGATAAATTATCCATTTTGTTCTGACATCTACGTTATTTCGACAGCGTAGATAAAATATCCACGTTATTCCGGCAACGTAGATAAATTATCCACGCTGTTCTGACAACGTAGAAAAATTATCCCTGTTGTTCTGACAACGTAGATAAATGCTACACGATGTTCTGACAACGTAGATAAATTATCCACTTTGTTTCGACAACGTAGATAAATTATCCACTTTGTTTCGACAACGTAGATAAATTATACACGTTATTTCGACAACGTAGATAAATTATCCACGTTGTTTCGACAACATAGATAAATTATACACGTTATTTCCACAACTCAGATAAAATTTCTACGTTATTTCGACAACATAGATAAATAATCCACGTGTTTCTGACAACGTAGATAAATTATCCATTTTGTTTTGACAACGTAGAAAATTATCTACGTTATTTCGACAGCGTAGATAAAATATCCACGTTATTCCGGCAACGTAGATAAATTATCCACGCTGTTCTGACAATGTAGATAAATTATCCACGTTGTTGTGACAACGTAGATAAATTATCCACGTTTTTTCGACAACATAGATAAATAATCCACGTTTTTCTGACATCGTAGATAAATTATCCATATTGTTCTGACAATGTAGAAAATTATCTATGTTATTTAGAGAGCGTATATAAAATATCCACGCTGTTCTGACAAGTTAGATAAATGATCCACGTTGTTCTGACAACGTAGATAAATTATCCATTTTGTTCTGACAACGTAGAAAATTATCTACGTTTTTCGGCAACGTAGATTAATTATCCACGTTATTCTGACAACGTAGATAAATTATCCACGTTGTTTTGACAACGTAGATAAATTATTCATGTTGTTCTGACAACGTAGATATATTAATCACGATGTTCTGACAACGAAGATAAATTATCCCCTTTGTTTCGACAACGTAGATAAATTATCCACGTTGTTTCGACAACATAGATAAATAATCCACGCGTTTCTGACAACGTACATAAATTATCCACGTTATTTCCCCAACTCAGATAAATTATCCACGTTATTTCGACAACATAGATAAATAATCCACGTTTTTCTGACAACGTAGATAAATTATCCATTTTGTGCGACAACGTCGAAAAATTATCTACGTTATTTCGACAGCGTAGAAAAATATTCACCTTATTCCGGCAACGTAGATAAATTATCCACGCCGTTCTGGCAACGTAAATAAATTATCCACGTTGTTTTGACAACGTAGATAAATAATCCACATTGTTCTGACAAAGTAGAAAAATTATCCACATTGTTCTTACAATTCAGATAAAGTATCCACCTAGTGCTGACAACATATGTAGGTTAATTATCCACGTTGTTCTGACAATGTAGATAAATGACAATAAAGACAAATTATCCACTTAGCTATGTCAACGTACATAAATTATCCACTTTCTTATAGCAACGTAGAAAAGTTAACCACATTGTTCTGACAATTCTGATAAAATATTCACCCAGTGTTGACATCGTAGATAAATGGCAATGTATATAAATTATCCACTTTGCTCTGGTAACGTAGATATATTATTATCTATATTCTGATGGCCTAGATAAATTATGCTCGTTGTTCTGAATATGAAATATCATATTTCTGAATATGAAATATCCCTATGATCCATTGCGTTCATCCTAGATAGGTTTGAAAAAAAAAACATGAAATTATGCTTCCCTAGGTCGAGCTCCATAGTAGAGTAATATCATGACATTTGCTGCAGTGGGGAACTCGATCTAAGGACGCCAAACTTCATGAAATTGTTTAAATAAAATCACGCTAGTGTGGACCAGAACCTATTTTACATTATCAATGCCACGAATAAGTGTTACGAAATAAAATTTACACGATATATTTTTGTTGTTATATTTTTAATATTAATGCAACAAAAAGCTTTCACAGATTGTAACGTACATACACAAGTCGACCTTCGTTAAACAACTCAAGGGATTTTTATGCATTTGTGGTTTTTGCTAAAAATTTAATCTAATTCCGAGAAGACATTATTTTCTAATGCAATCGAAATTTTATAAAAAAGTACCCGACAATTTCTAATGTGCCGCGATTAAAAGACCACAAATGTTGATATGACAATTTGTTTATATTTTTTTCGCATAAGTTTTACATCATGCCAATTTTTGTCTTTCCTTTCAAATTTAATTTTTAAATATGCACCCAATGTTCCAAGTAGATAATAAAAAAGTTCATAAAAATCCTAGACTCTCTTTCCCTAGGACCACTAAATTGTCCACGACAGTCATACAATATACATATGTATATATAAGAATGATGACTTTTTTACTTTTTTTAGATAAAATATTACATGTAGGGTGATTCGTTATAAAAAAATTAATGTAGATTTTTACGCAACATTTTCCGGGTTTCAGGCATCAGAATAAACACAAGAAGTGATAGAATGAACTCCGAGCTGTATCTGCTATACAACGACATCAATGTAGTTAAACGTATCGAGATCCAGCGATTGCGCTGGCTAGGCCATATAATAAGAATGAGCGATGATGAACCCGCTAAAAAGGCCTATAAATTCGAGCCACATGACGGTGCACGCAGAATTGGCAGGGCAAAGAATATATGGCGCAAACAAGTGGATGAAGAGATGACAAGGCGCGATATTCCAAAAAGCGAATAACTAAACACAGAGAATTGGAGATATTTTCTTAGTTCGGTTTATGGAACAAATGGTCTGTAATGAGCCAGCTAAATAAGTAAGTGATAGAATGCCATGAGAGTTCCAGCGTAAATTACAACAGGATCTGACTCCTTTCAATTGCTTACCAAATTCTGCACAAAGAAGTACAGCATATTTTGCTTATTTAGTCGACCTAAGGTGCTCATCTTCCATGACAAAGAGAAGAACGCGATCCAGCACATGATGCTAAACTTGGGTGTGGGATGTGTGACCTGTCACTTCGAACATTTGCTGCAGTCGAAAATAAAGAGGTCGAAAACATCGACCAGTACCGAAAAATTTCTGGAGGAATGTTTTGTAACTCAAACGAAGACTAAATACCAAATTTCAGTCATTTAGATTGAATAGTGTGGCTAAAACTTTCAAAGTACCAAAAATTGGGAGTACCGTTCTATGGGGGCTATATGAAGTAGTTGACTTATAACAACACATTTCTGTGGGAAAGTTTTATACCCCCAACGAAGACTAAATACCTAATTTCAAACATTTCGGTGGGACATTGAGTCCACAATCTTCAAAATATTGAACATCGGGAGGTACCGTTCAATGGGGCAATATCAAGACATGGACTTATACCGACAAATTTTAGGTGGAAAGTTTTATACCGCATACGAATACCAAATGCCAAATTTCCACCATTTTTTGGGTCGGCCCGAGGCCACAACTTCAAAAATATTGAAAATAAGGAGGTTCCAATTTATCGGGGCACCTAGAGTGTCGTCCAAAATTAAAGCACCCCCTCACACAGTGGTTCCGCCCGTGGACAAAAATCGAACATGTTATAGCGACAAATTTGATTCCGATTGAAAGAAATATTCTCTAAACACATTAAATTCTTAATATCCAATATTATTTTTGTCAATTTACCGCGGTAATATGTCAAGTTAAGTCGAAGAATTTGAGACTTGTATGCAGTGCCTTAAAAACGAAAAATAGATCCGCAAAGCATTCGTAGATTATGAGTGAAATAAAAAAAATTGAAGAGGTAAACGTACTATTTCCAAAATGAAACTTATTGTTCATGGCATTGACTATCACGCTGAGCCTTAACTAATTTTAAATGGAAGGTGCTTACACCTCGGAAGTTTTTGCTGATTCTGAAACTACAATGCTCATAGATGAGAAATATCATGAAACAAAAAAATCGCCGGAGGGATTTTAAAATAAATCGCGATTTAAGTTCACATTTTTAGGGGTTCTTTAGGTTTTCACGATGTTGCTTGGAAACCGCGAGTCATATGTAAATAGGCCTAAAGAAAATGTTGTAGCCGTGAAAATTTTCCACAAGATTGCTCTTCATGATATTTTCGTAGGTTTTACCGTTTTTGAGATATAGAAGTTCAAATTGAGACAATGCACTGACTGTATCGCCTCCTTATAAAACAATATCATGCTCAGTGCGCTTTAACCAACTTTTGATGAAAACCGCTTACACATGGGAAGATTTCGCGGATTCTGAAACAGCAATGTTCATTGATAAGAAAAATAAAGAAAACAGAAAAAATCGCCGGAGGGGTTGTAGCTGTGATAATTCTCTATAAGACTGACCTTATGGTTTTTTCTTAGGTTTTACCATTTTTGAGATATAGAGGTTCAGTTCAAATTTTTAGGTTTTTATCTTAAGTCTTCAAGATTTTGCTTGGAAACCGCAAGTCATATCAAAATGCGACTAAAGAAAATGTTGAAGCTGTAAAAATTCTCTACAAGACTGGATGACTTATTTTTTCCTAGGTTGTACTATTTTCAAGATATATAAGTTTTATTTGGGAAATTGCAGTAATGACATTGTTTTATAAGGGGGCGATACAGTCAGTGCATTGTCCCAATTTGAACTTCCATATCTTAAAAACGGTAAAATATACCAAAATATCGTAAATGCCAATCTTGTGGAGTATTTTCTCTGCTACAACATTTGCTTTAGTGCCATTTACATAGAACTCGCGGTTTCCAAGCAAAATCGTGAAAACCTAAAGAACCCCTAAAAATGTGAACTTAAATCGCGATTTATTTTAAAATCCCTCCGGCGATTTTTTTTTTTTTTTTGTTTCATGATATTTCTCATCTATGAGCATTGTAGTTTCAGAGTCAGCAAAAACTTCCGAGGTGTAAGCACCTTCCATTTAAAATTAGTTAAGGCTCACCGTGCTATGTTTTTACGAAAAAAAAACATATTGAAAATTCATTTTCTAACTAAATTCTTTGTAAATGAATTTTTGTGCTATTTTTAATATCATTACTAGACATCGGATTTTGCATATTTGCATATTTTTTAATATTAAAGATACGAAGATTCTGATTGGACCAAAATTCGTTTCAAAGAAATCTAAATTCAATGGCAGGGTCATATTTCGTATTTATTTTGCATATTTGCATATTTTGCATATTCACAAAATATGCAAAATATGCAAAAAATATGCAAAATATGCAAAAAATATGCAAACAGATTTTGGCCGAAAATCGTCATAAAAGTCGTAAAATTGTCATTTAAAGTTGGAAAAACCATCAAAAAATACATAACAGTGTTCTAAATTAAGACTGTTTGTTGACCGTATAACATTGTTTTTTCAGCAGATAATTATGTTATTGAGACCATTTATGACAGTGTGGTGTAGGGTATAAAAATATGGTATCGTAATACAATTTTTTTATTATTAAACTATGTATATAAATAAAAATATATAAATATGTATATATATAAAATATAAAATTTGATAAAATATCAAACGTGTTATGTAAAATTCAATATTTTCTTTTTTGTAGCATCTTAATTTAATTTGTAGCATTGGGCTGGTTTTAACTCAAAGGACCAAATCGATCTCGGATTTTTTAGCCGGGGAGCCGCCTAAACCTTTTTGTATTATTAGATTTTAAGATTGCCAAAGTTTGAGCACAATTCGAATATGTTAACACGTGGTACTGGGGCCACGAAGTTATGAAAATCTATTTTTTTGCTATTTGGCGACTTCGACGGCCTATATATGTGGAACGGTTAAAGCTACTTGCCCGTATTACGCATTTAATTAAAAGCTATTCTGTTCTTAACATTTCTTGCTGAACAACAATGTACGTAAGTGTTACTGAATTCGAATTAATAAACCCAATGTCCCGAAAAAGGCCTTAGGGCAAAAATGGAGTCTATTTAAAAAAAAAAAAAAACAACCTTTTTCTTCCTATATTATATATTACTAGCAAATGCCCGCTACTTCGTATGCGGAAAGGAAAAAATATATATAAACAATATTTAATACGGGAATGGTGAATACTGGAGATTCTGTTGTACTAAGACCTATTTTATTACCAATATTTTTTCGATTGTAGTCAGAATTTACAAAAAAAAAAAATTGCCATATTTTTTATATCGAATTTCCAAAACTACGTATCATATTGCAAATTTTAGATTTGACTCCTGGTTTTAACCCTTCACTAACACAGCATTCCCTTCCAGTACGAATTTCCAAACACTAAACTTTATTTCACCCCTTCACAACAACAATCCCGCACATTTCCAATGCAAGGTTCTAGCTTTAGCGGTTTCGCCCAGAATCCGAATAGGTCCGTTAAACTTTCGGCATTCAAAATGGTCATGAAAATCCACGTTTTCGTATATCCCCATATAACGGTACCTCTCGACTTAGTGTATTTTAAAAGAAGAACAAATCTATATTGTCCAATTTTCTTTAAATTTGAACCTTGAATACTCAGAGGATATAAAAGTTTATTAGAAGAGATATTTTGAAGATTTAGAGTATTTTGAAGATCTTCGGCACATTTTCCAACTGAAATTTGGAATTTGTAGCATGAAAGGTTAGAAAAACTTTTTACAAAAAATTTTACTTAATGTGCACGGGTATGTCCACCGTATATAACGGAAAATTTTTTGGAGGCATTTCAATTTAGGTTTTTTTATTATCAGGGGGTAAATAACTTCTAGTTAACAAAATTTTCGCATTGGATCACGTTTTCAAATTAACATACCAAAGCGGTCAGAACAAAAACATTTTTAAAAAGATACTTCGCGTTTGACTGCTTAATTTCAGTACACTATTTAGAAACGCCTTGGCGTTAACATCAAGTCAATGGAACAATATTCAGTACAATTTTTCAAACTCAGAACTTTGTCTCGAATTTTAGAGTGATATTCATAACAAATATTTTTCCATTTCGTATTTTTTGTACAAATAGCGTATTTCCAAATTATATAATCCCAGCTTTGTTCCTACACCCAACACCAAATTTAGTACCTTAACTTTTTACACAATACCAAAATGGTTTTGGTACCAACATGTTACCCAACTTTTCGTACACCTAGGTAAACGTTTCAAAAATTACTTCCTTATATTCAACTTATATCCTAACCCCAATTCACTTTTCCAGCTTTATCCGTTCCTCTGAAACCCGTTATAGTACTATTTAGTAATTTTTGTATAAATAAGTACGAATTTTCAAAACCTCCTCCCTACCTCCACTCTAAACACCAATTGCTAATCTAGTACCGAATTTCAAAATTCCAGTTCTACCCTTTACATAATCACAAATTGTGCAAAATTCTATACCATATAGCAAATACCAAAAGGTACCAAATTTTGTACCATTTAGCACTATTCGTACACGAATTTCCAAAATGTACTTTCATATCTCAGCTCTATCCGTTCACCTAAACCCAATTTATAGCCAATGTAGTTCCATTTAGCACTTTTCTATAAGTACGAATTTCCAAAACTACCTCAATCCTGCACTCCAACAGTAATCTGTTTACGCAAATACAAATTGTGCTTCGTGCACATTAGTACGATTTTCTAAAGCTACCTCCATATCTCAATTCTATATTCCAACAACAATCTTAATTCCAAATTTCAGGATTCCAGCTCTTCAAATCCAAATCATACTAAACTCACTACCATTTAGGACTTTTCGACCTTTGGTACTTCTTTCTTACTCTTCATCAGTGACCCCCATTCCAAATTTCAGGATTCCGGCCCTATTCGTTAACCCATATCCAAATTGTACTATATTTAGTACTATTTAGTACTTTTCGTATACTTTTAATTTGAATTTCCAAAAACCTTTCTTTTTACTCTCCATCAGTGACCTTAATTCCAAATTTCAGGATTCCACCTCTATTCGTTCACCCAAACCCAAATTGTACTAAATTTAGTACCATTTATTACTTTTCGTACACTTATAGTTCGAATTCCAAAAACTTTCATTTTTACTCTTCATCAGCGATCCTCATTCCAAATTTCAGGATTCCAGCTCTATCCGTTCACCCAAATCCAAATTGTACTAAATTTAGTACCATTTAGTACTTTTCGTGCATTTATAGTTCGAATTTCTAAAAACCTTTCGTTGTTACTCTCCATCAGTGACCCTCATTACAAATTTCAGGATTCCAGCTCAATCCGTTCACCCAAATCCAAATTGTACTAAATTTAGTACCACTAAGAACTTTTCGTGCACTTGTAGTTCGAATTTCCAAAAACCTTTCTTTGCTACTCTCCATCAGTGACCCTAATTTCAAATTTCAGGATTCCAACTCTATCCGTTCACCCAAATCCAAATTGTACTAAATTTAGAACCATTTAGTTCTTTTCGTACCCTTATAAAACCTTTACAAAAACCTTTCATTGTTACTCTTCATCAGTGACCCTCATTCCAAATGTCTGTATTCCAGCTCAATCCGTTCACCCAAATCAAAATTGTACAAAATTTAGTACCATTTAGTACTTTTGGTACCCTTGTAGTTCGAATTTCCAAAAACCTTTCATTGTTACTCTTCATCAGTGACCCTCATTCCAAATGTTTGTATTCCAGTTCTATCCGTTCACCCAAATCCAAATTGTACTAAATTTAGTACCATTTATTACTTTTCGTACACTTATAGTTCGAATTCCAAAAACTTTCATTTTTACTCTTCATTAGTGACCCTCATTACAAATTTCACGATTCCAGCTAAATCCGTTCACCCAAATTTAAATTGTACTAAATTTAGTACCATTTAGAACTTTTCGTGCACTTATAGTTCGAATTTCCAAAAACCTTTCATTGTTACTCTTCATCAGTGATCCTCATTCCAAATGTCTGTATTCCAGCTCAATCCGTTCACCTAAATCAAAATTGTACTAAATTTAGTATCATTTAGTACTTTTCGTACCCTTATAGTTCGAATTTCCAAAAACCCTTCATTGTTACTCCTCATCAGTGACCCTCATTCCAAATGTTTGTATTCCAGCTCTATCCGTTCACCCAAATCCAAATTGTACTAAATTTTGTACCATTTAGTACAATTCGTGCACTTATAGTTCGAATTTCCAAAAACCTTTCTTTGTTACTCTCCACAATTGACCCTAATTTCAAATTTCAGGATTCCAGCTCTATCCGTTCACCCAAATCCAAATTGTACTAAATTTAGTACTTTTCGTACACATAAGTACGAATTTCCAAAATCACCCTCATGTCTCAATCCTACACTTCAACAGTAATCTTAATTCCAAATTTCAGGATTCCAGCTCTATCCGTTCACCCAAAATCCAAATCGTACTAAATTTAGTACCATTTAGTAATTGTCGTACACAAGAGTACGATTTTCCAAAACCACCCTCATTTCTCAATCCTACACTTTAAAAGTAATCTTAATTCCAAATTTCAGGATACCAGCTCTATCCGTTCACCCAAATCCAAATTGTACTAAATTTAGTACCATTTAGTAATTTTCGTACACATAAGTACGAATTTCCAAAATCACCCTCATGTCTAACTCCTACCCTTCAACAGTAATCTTAATTCCAAATTTCAGAATTCCAGCTCACCCAAATATAATTTGTACTAAATTTAGTATCATTTAGTACTTTTCGTACACATTAGTACGATTTTCCAAAACCATTTAATTACATCAACTCCACTTCCCAACCTTGATTTCCATACCAAATTCCATGATTCTAGCTATATCCGTTCAAAATATACAATTGGTACTAAATTTTGTAAATTTTAGTACTTTTCGTATACTTAGAGGTCGAATTTCCAAAAACCCTTTGGTACATCTTTCTAGCTCTCCATCAATTACCCTCATTCCAAATTTCAGAATTCTAGCTCTTACCGTTTGCCAAATACAAAGGGTACCATATTTAGTACCTTTTAGTACTTTTCGTACACTTCTAGGTCGAATTTCCAAAAACCCAGCCTTATCTCACCCCTACACACCAACAGCAACCTACACCCAAAATTTCAACTTTCTAGCTTCAGCGGTTTCGTCTGGGCGTTGATGAATCAGTCAGTCAGTGAATACCTCACCTCACTGCTCTTTTATATATATAGAAGATGAAAACGAATATATTTTACTTTATTTGAAAATGTTGCCTATTAGGGCGAAGATCTATTTTAATATTAATTTTAATTCATTTCTCGTTGGAGTCGAGCTTAATGACCGATGATGTTTGCAAGTGAAAAGGAAAGCCGAAGATTCGAACCCTCACAACCACCATTATGTGACATGGTTTGCCTTTTGTAGAGACTCATCTGACATATCGGCCGTGGAATGGCATCGCTATCCATCAAACATTTCCTTTTTCAAATGCAATTTTGTTTTTACAAAGATGGACATTTGTACATTCATTGTATGGCTTCAATGACAAACGCTTACATTTTGTTCATACATATTTTAACTTACTTATGCCCGTAATTTCAACGTCTGGGTATACGGGTACGCAGCTACCTATTTGTTATCTTTGCCTACGCGTTTGAATTAAATTTTGAAATGATGTGGTAATATTGTTGATTTTCATTCATGATTTCGCAAAATCATTGCCACATAGAAGTGTTTTACAACTTTTAACACATTGGCAACGATTAACCAGGTAAAATCCTTGGTGTAAGTAACACGGCCGTTTTTGACTCAGTAATGTTACCTATGCGTTGAAATTATAAAATGTTGCTTACACGGGATATATCCGTGAACCCATGAACTACGCGTTGAAATTACGGGCATGAAGGGACTGACATAATGTGGTTTTGGAGCCATCTGGGTACAGATGACAACTTGGTGATGAACTCGACTCCTTGCTATGTCGCTCACAATTTTCAAGTTATTTACCATCCTTTACCCCTCCTGGTAATTGATGTTCGGTGGTCAAGTGCAGAATCTTTTTCAAGAAATTCGGAGTTAAAGTTTAATCTCTTGAACAACAATTAAGTCTCACTTGTAATTATGCCTGGTAAATCTTTTTCTAGGAATTTCGGCAGTTGATTTTTGTAAGTTTGGATCGATTATTTCTGAAGAAATTTCTATCTTTGCTTTGTTAAGATTTTTGTCGTCTTTTGGATCTTTACGGAGTTTTGCACTATCAGTTCCAATAATAATGCCAGACCAATAAGTTCAGGACTAAGGTACCACATATGATTTATCATTTTGCTATTTCCTTTATCTGATATTTTGGACCTAAAAATATTTCTGAATATCCTTTTCACTATTTTTTGTATTAAACTCAATCTATTGTCTCTATTTCTTTTTAACCTATTGATAATGTTTACCCAGTATATCCTATAACATTATCTTGTTCATTATACGTTTTGTAAAATCAATAACCCAAAGTCTCACTTATTACACTCAGTTGTTGTCGTGTGGGATACCAAATAAATAAATAAAATAGAAAAAATCATTCTGGGGGCGACCAGTCTCGAACGATTTAAACGCAAGGTGCTTCTACGGCCTCTTGTTCTTGGGAAGTGGGCTGGGTCAGTAGTTTTAAAACACTCTCGCCTACTTCGAACTTGGATTTGTCAATCGCAGACTATTCTTATAGAAATCGCTTGAATATGTTTGGTTGATGTCCGGATGTGCTTCCAAACTTGCAGTCAAAAATCCCTCTCAACAATTTTCTAACAAGTTTGTACGGTGGTACAGAAGCTCTCTAATATCTGCTCGAGCTCGTGGACCCCATTTTTCTAGGCATTTGTACACTGCTAGTTCTTGTTTCTCCCATGAGCTACTGTGATACCAGAACAGCAACCCGTTTTTTCTTCTCTGTTTTGAGAATATTTGGTAATAGTTTTCCATGCCAGTGCGCACAAATAGCCTCGTTCCTTGAAGCTGTTGTGTTTATTTTTCACGGTTTATTTTCCGCTGTTCATGGATAAAGCTTCTAGAGATCTTATATTTGTAGGGATCCTCTCCGATAGCTTCTACTGTAGCCATAATGATACTAGTAACGTTCCTATACACCTTACAGGGGTCCAGCACCAATGACAATTGCATAGTTACGATTTTCTTGAAGCCACGCTTGATTGTTTTCGGGACAGATGGTTCTTCAGATTCTACGATACGTTTAGCATAAAAACAAGAGCTAGAACTCATTGAAAGTCTATTGAAATACGAAAACATAGACAAACAAGTATCAGAAAAAGGAAATAACAAAATAATAAATCACCTGTGGATCTTAGACCTGAACTTGTTCGCTTGGTATTGTTTGATCCAACGGTGCAAAACGCCGTAAAGAGCCAAAAGGCAACAGAAATCTTAACAAAGCAAAGATTCAAATTTCTTCAGAAATATTCGATCCAAACTTCCAAAAGAGCAACTGCCGAAAATCCTAGAAAAAGATCTGGCATAATTCTTGTTTTTCAAGAGATTAAACATTAACTCCGAATTTCCAGGAGGCGCAAAGTATGGTAAACAACCTGAAAGTTGCGAACTACATAGCAGAGCGTTCTTCAAGTAGTCAGCTGTACCCAGATAGCTCTAAAACCACATGATGTCTGACACTCGAATAAATTTAATTTAGAACAAAAGACATTTGTTTTCATTCCAAAAATTGATAAAAATGAAGAAAATGTTTTTTTAATAGTCTCCATTTTCGCACAAAGGCGTACCTAGTCACGTTTTTTCGGGAAATTGGCTTTATTATCTCGAATTCTGCAATACTTACGTAGTTTGTTGTTCAGCAAGAAATGTTAAAAACAGAATGGCCTTTAATTTAATGCTTAACATGGGCAAAAAGCTTTAACCATTCCAGAGAAATGGGTCGCCGAAATCGCTAAATAGCCAAAAAAAAAAAATCGAAATTTTCATAACGTCAGGGCCCCAGTGGCACATGTTAACATATTCCAATTGTGCTTAAACTTTGACAGTCTTAAAATCTGACCCAACTAAAAACTTTATGCGGTTGCAGCCTTAAAAAATCCGACATCGATTTGTTCCCTTTGAACAATAACCAGCCCAACGCTACAAATTATTACAAAGAAAGTATTGAATTTTAGATAGAGCGTTTGATATTCTATAAAATTTTATATTTTTGCATAGTTTAATAATAAAACAAGTAAGAAAAGCGTTAAGTTCGGTCGGGCCGAACTTTTTATACCCTCCACCACAAATTTTAGCCAATTCGGTGGATTAATGTGGCCACAACCTTCAAAATACCGAAATTCGGAAGGTACCGTTCTATGGGGGCTATATGATGGCGTGGACCTATACCTACAAATTTCTGGGGGAAAGTTTTATACGCCTAAAGAAGACTAAATACCAAATTTCAGCCATATCGGTGTGATAATTAGGCTAAAACGTTCAAAATATCGAAAATCGGGAGATATTGTATTATGGGGGCTATATCAACACGTGGACCTATATAAACACTTTATGGTAGAAAAGTTTCTTAGCCTCTGGAAACACAAAATACAAAGTTACAACCGATTCTTTGGTCAAATGGGTCTAATACATTCAAAATATATTAAAATGACGCGTACTTTATATGGGGCCTTATATGGGGGCTATACCAAAACGTGGACCAATATAACCCAACTTTGGTAGGAATATTTTTTGGCCTCTGAAGACACAAAATTCCAAATTACAACCAATTCTGTGGTCAAATGGGTCTAATACATTCAAAATATATTAAAATGACGCGTACTTTATATGGGGCCTTATATGGGGGCTATACCAAAACGTGGACCTATATAACCCAACTTTGGTAGGAATATTTTTTGGCCTCTGGAGACACAAAGTACCAAATTACAACCAATTCGGTGGTAAAATGGGCCAAATATCTTAAAAATTCCTTAAAACGACGACGCGTCACGCGTCATTTTGTATGGGGGCTATACGAAAGCGTGGACCTACATAGCCCGCTTTCAATACCAAAAGTCCTACGTAAATATAACATATTTTCCCAAAATTTCATCAACCTACGTCAATCCGTTCGGACGCTAGAGTGATTTCCACAGACGGACGGACATGGCTATATCGATGTAGAATTGCACGCTGATCAAGAATATATATACTTTGTGGGGTCTACAATGATTATTTCGAGTAGTTACAAACGTAGTGACAAACTTAATATACCCCCATCCTATGGTGGAGGGTATAAAAATGTATTACAATACCATACTTTTATACCCTATACCCTTTTATACCCTCAATAACATAATAATCTGCTGAAAAAAACGATGTTATACGGTCAACAGTCTTAGTTTAGAACACTGTTATGTATTTTTTTATGGTTTTTCCAAATTTAATTGACAAATTTACGACTTTTATGACGATTTTCGGCCAAAAACTGTTTGCATATTTTGCATATTTTTTGCATATTTTTGCATATTTTGCATATTTTTTGCATATATTTTGCATACTTTTTGCATGTTTTTGATATGACCCCAAATATCGAAAAATTGTCCCTTAAAACGCCTAGATCCAAAATTTGAGTCCAATCGGATGAGAAATAAAAAACATGCAAAAATCCGATGTCTAATCATTACTATAAATTTATGTTGAGTTTTACTAATGTTGGCCCCGTAAGGTCAAGTACATTTTTTTTTAAATATAGGAGAAAATCTCTAGTTTACGATTAAACGAGATCCAGCTGTCCTCAGCTGCCACCCTGTAAGTTATTCCTCTTATACCACGCCTGTAAAATCGCCAAAATTCCGAAAATCGGGAGCTACGTTTATGTGGGAACTATACCTAAACGTGGACCTATATTGAACATTTTTTGCAAGGAGGTGCAAAGAACTCAAAATACAAAATTACAGCTAAATCGGTTGGAAAATCTGGCTAAAATCGTCAAAATACCGAATATCGGGAGGTACGTTTATATGGGAGCTGTACCTAAGTGGGACCAATGTCTAAATAATATTTTTAAATAATATTTTTTTAAGAAAACAAGGTTGTATTTTTTGCATTTTTCTTCTTATTTATTATTAAAAAAAAACACAGACTTTAGGAATTCTGAAGTTAATAAAAAAAGTTAAAATTAAAAAAAAAAAAAAACATTTTAAGTCTCACACATATGTGGACAACACTGAAGCGAAATCGGGAGGTACCGTTATATGGGGAATACACCCAAACGTGGACACAGGTCCACAATTTTTGGTGGAATATTTGTGTGACCACTATGAAACCTAAGTGCAGCTAATTTAGTAGGAAAACGAGGTACCGCTAAACATTATCCGGTACGCAACGAAATATTGATTTCACTAGTTATACCCTCCACCATAGGATGGGGGTATATTAAGTTTGTCACTACGTTTGTAACTACTCGAAATAATCATTGTAGACCCCACAAAGTATATATATTCTTGATCAGCGTGCAATTCTACATCGATATAGCCATGTCCGTCCGTCTGTGGAAATCACTCTAGCGTCCGAACGGATTGACGTAGGTTGATGAAATTTTGGGAAAATATGTTATATTTACGTAGGACTTTTGGTATTGAAAGCGGGCTATGTAGGTCCACGCTTTCGTATAGCCCCCATACAAAATGACGCGTGACGCGTCGTCGTTTTAAGGAATTTTTAAGATATTTGGCCCATTTTACCACCGAATTGGTTGTAATTTGGTACTTTGTGTCTCCAGAGGCCAAAAAATATTCCTACCAAAGTTGGGTTATATAGGTCCACGTTTTGGTATAGCCCCCATATAAGGCCCCATATAAAGTACGCGTCATTTTAATATATTTTGAATGTATTAGACCCATTTGACCACAGAATTGGTTGTAATTTGGAATTTTGTGTCTTCAGAGGCCAAAAAATATTCCTACCAAAGTTGGGTTATATTGGTCCACGTTTTGGTATAGCCCCCATATAAGGCCCCATATAAAGTACGCGTCATTTTAATATATTTTGAATGTATTAGACCCATTTGACCAAAGAATCGGTTGTAACTTTGTATTTTGTGTTTCCAGAGGCTAAGAAACTTTTCTACCATAAAGTGTTTATATAGGTCCACGTGTTGATATAGCCCCCATAATACAATATCTCCCGATTTTCGATATTTTGAACGTTTTAGCCTAATTATCACACCGATATGGCTGAAATTTGGTATTTAGTCTTCTTTAGGCGTATAAAACTTTCCCCCAGAAATTTGTAGGTATAGGTCCACGCCATCATATAGCCCCCATAGAACGGTACCTTCCGAATTTCGGTATTTTGAAGGTTTTGGCCACATTAATCCACCGAATTGGCTAAAATTTGTGGTGGAGGGTATAAAAAGTTCGGCCCGACCGAACTTAACGCTTTTCTTACTTGTTTTTTCCTAAAATTGGGGGTTTTAGTTTTGTCCTCTTATATTTCGATTTAAAATGTTTTTTGAATTTTAACTTGTTTATTAAATTCAGTATTCCTTAAGTTTGTGTTTTTTTGATGTCCGACACTGTATTTATCAAGTTGTCGTTACAAATATTCTAGAAACAACGCGTTAGAAGAGTTGCTTATTACATGTCAGCGATTATTTTTCCTAAAGATAATATTAAGAAAAATTTCAAAGTTTTGGAAATTCGTTGCAAAAAATATACAATTTATAGAATTTTATATTATAAAATTTGAGGCAATAAATGCAGTTTTTCCATTTCAATATTCCACCAAATATTTATTTTTTGGAAAGCTGTAAAGTGCAGCTGAATACAGAAAATATTTAATTAAAACAAAAAACATGTTGAAAAAGTAGCAAATTATTTACTTCAGTTTTGGTCAGCAATGTGTAATTTTTATTGTGTAAAACACTTCAGTAAATGTATTCATCTTAATGTTTGTAACGATAACAATTGATTTTTATGCAAAACAACGATGAGTAATGCTACAAATTTTCCATACAGTTATCTATAGTGTGCCTCGGTTAATTTCGATTCAAAGTTTAGTTGTTGCATTATCATTGGCTCGCTCCTTTTGTTCTGTTCTGTTACAATGATACGTTGTTTAACATCAATAAAACCTCGAGGTGTTATATCCAGTGTAAATTCGAAATATCAAATTAAACTTATTCTTTATTCGGCCCGGCCTAACTTAACGGTTATCTTTCTAGTTTTATTATATACTAATAACTATGTATATCAGTTATAAGTTTTATCCTCAGTCTATATACCAAAAGAATTTTTTCGATGAGCTGAATCGACCTACCTATATGTCCGTCGGTCTTTCCATTGTCCCGAAAATTTTGATGGAGATGGATGTCCCAAAAAGGAAGAAGCCTAATTGAAGCGGTAAAATAATAATTAGGTGTCGGAATGAACAAAATAATTTTATGAAGAAATAATCAACGTTTTATTCTTATGGAAATATCTCCGCTTCTATTAAAGGTATTCCAAAAAATGCTTAACAGAAAGCAGAAAATACCAATTTTACAGTGATGCAAATAATGCAGTCAGACAATGAAATTTTTCGGTATAGATCCAAGTTTCGATACAGCCTCCATAGAACGGTACCTTCCGATTTTCGTAATTCTGAAATTTCCGAAAGACTGAAATTTGTTATTTAGTCTTCCATGGGGTTATAAAATATTCCAGAAGATATATATTAGTATAAGCCCACGTTTTCCTATAACCCCCATAGAAGCGTATCTCTTGATTTTCGGTATTTTGAAAGTTTTACCGAAATATCGGAAATTTGGTATTTGGTCTTCTTTGAGTCTAAAAACTTTCCCCCAGAAATTTGCAGGTATAGATCCACGTTTTGATATAGATCCCATGGAACGGTACCTCCCGAATTTCGGCATTTTGAAGATTAGCCACATTGTTTTACCGAATTTGCTGAAATTTGGTATTTAGTCTTTTTCATGAACGAAATTTTGTTCCATTTTACTTCAATACAACTCGTGGTGGAGGGTATTACAAGTTCGGCCCGGCTGAACTTAATGCCGTTCTTACTTGTTAGTAATAAACACTTGTATTGAACAGTTTATTTGGAAACGCATCACTACATTAATTTCCCTACTTTCTTATCTATTATGCTGTGATCAATTCCAAAATATATCTGATCTTATTTATCAAATTTTTCCATAATCGTAGTTTTATTAGAACCAAACTTAAAAATAGATTCCTTCCCGAATTGGCATATTTCCTAAAAATTGCTATAAAACCGAAAGTCGCAGGAAGAAATTTAAGATACATAAAAAATTTAAAAAAATAATCGAAGCGGAACTCGATGGATTTTCATACTCAACCCCTATTTTAATCGAAGAAATTACAAAAAATGGGATTTACATCTATTTAGCCTGAAACATCTGCATTATGGGTTATAAAAATATTTCCTTTAATTAAAAACCATTACCGTATATCAAAAATATAAAAGATTTCACAATAATATATTTACAGAACGCACATGTGTATCGCAATTTTACAGCTAAAAAAGTCATTATTAACAT
Organism: Musca autumnalis; assembly: GCF_047663935.1. Taxonomy (NCBI): domain Eukaryota; kingdom Metazoa; phylum Arthropoda; class Insecta; order Diptera; family Muscidae; genus Musca; species Musca autumnalis. Next base: position 133,399,756 of record NW_027411866.1, on the reverse strand, counting down.
TTTAAAAATATCTATTTTAAATGTACCGTTATTCCGTTGTGACTAATTAGCACTTTAGTTCAATACTGTACTAACGTTTTATAGTTTCTTTCAATTCCATTTTTTGATTTTCTGCACGCTAGATTGGTATTTTTCCCACTGTGCAGCGGCTCTATAAGTTCAACATGTGGTCTGTTTCTTTACTTTTGAAAATGGTAAAACCGGCTAAAGTAGTAAAAGTTGTAAACTGGTCCCATATGAATTGCATAGTGTCTGAAGTAAAGAAACGCTTTTCGAGTAAAAAGTCGTAAAACTTGAAGATTCTTGCACGTAAAAGAACAGAGCTATAATTGTATTGTCTTCCAATCCGAAATCTTTGTAAAAAGTCACAGAATTGATAAGCAATATGAAAAATTGGCATGAGTAATGCTGCCTTTAAATCACTTACGAGTAGGTCGCACGCTATTAAGTCTGTGGTATTTTTATACCCTACACCACTATGTGGGGAGGGTATTATAAGTTGGTTTTGGCCAAAAAGTTTGTAACGCATCGAAATAATGGTCGTAGAGCCATACTTATATATACCAAAATGAATGTCTCGACGAGCTGAGTCGATCTGGCTATGTGTGTCCGTCCGTCTGTCTGTCCGTCTGTCCATATAAACCTTGTAATCACGCTACAGGTCGCAGTTTTGATCGGATCGTCACGAAATTTTGGATATTGATGGGGGTCCCGGAAGGGAAGAAGCCTATTGATTTTGGTGATGGTCGGATAATATTTAGGGGTCGGAAAGGGCAAAAAACTTAGGTGGATAAAGAGACAACGTTTTTTTTCCAAAGCGAATATCTCAGCTTCTGTATGAAGTATACGAAAAGCAAAACCTGACAATGAAAGTAGAAAATATAACCTTTCTAACGGTGTAAAGTTGGTGCTCGTAGGTGATCAAACAACGAAGATATCACAATAGTCGCAAATAAAACCCAAATTTTCACTTTCGCAATTTTAATTATAATGACGAATATCACTGCTTTGGTTAGAAACTTTCCAAAAGCAAAGCCTGTCTATGAAAGTAGAAGATCCCGTTGTTACAATGATGTAAACTAGGTCGGCGTAGGTAACCAAATAACGGAGATATCGCAATAGTCGGCAATACATCCCATTTATCCATTTTTTTGGAAATCACGCTAAAGGTCGCAATTTTAATCGAATCGTCACGAAATTTTGAGGGTTAATGAGGGTCTCACAGAGGAAGAAGCCTATTGATTTTGGTGATGGTCGGATAATATTTAGGGGTCGGAATGGGCAAAAAAGTTTTTTGGTGAAAAGTCAACATTTTATTTCAAAGCCAATATCTCTTTTTCTTTAAGAGGTATATCAAAAGCAAAACCTGGCAAGGAAAGCAGAAAATATCACCTTTACAACCATGTAAAGCAGGTTGTCGTAGGTGGTCAAATAGCAGAGATATGGCAATAGTCGATAATGCATCCCATTTTCCGATTTTTTTGTAATCACGCTACAGGTCGCAATTTTGATCGGATCGTCACGAAATTTTGGGGGTTAACGGGGGTCCCAAAGAGAAAGAAGCCTATTGATTTTGATGATGGTCGGATAATGTTCAGGGGTCGGAATGGGCAAACACTTATTTGGAGAAAGTCAACGTTTTATTTCAAAGCCAATATCTCTGTTTCTTTAAGAGGTATATCAAAAGCAAAACCTGGCAAGGAAAGTAGAAAATATCACCTTTACAACCATGTAAAGTAGGTTGTCGTAGGTGGTCAAATAGCAGAGATATGGCAATAGTCGATAATGCAGCCCATTTTCTGATTTGTTTGTAATCACGCTACAGGTCGCAATTTTGATCGGATCGTCACGAAATTTTGGGGGTTAATGGGGGTCCCACAGAGGAAGAAGCCTATTAATCTTGATGATGGTCGGTTAATGTTCAGGGGTCGGAATGGGCAAACACTTATTTGGAGAATGGTCAACGTTTTATCTCAATATCTCTGTTTCTTTAAGAGGTGTATCAAAAGCAAAACCTGGCAAGGAAAGTAGATAATATCACCTTTACAATGATGTAAAGTAGGTTGTCGTAGCTGCTCAAACAACAGAGATATCGCAATAGTCGGTAATGCATCCCATTTTCCGATTTTTTTGTAATCACGCTACAGGTCGCAATTTTGATCGGATCGTCACGAAGTTTTTGGAATTGTATGCGGGTCCCACACAGGAAGAACCCAGCAAAATAAATTGGAAGTAGTGCAATGTAGACTAGTTCTTTCACGGCATGTTTTTATGCAGTTCAAACGGAGTCGTGAAAAAGGCACTCCATTCCTCACATTTTAACCGCATTTGGATGCAATCCAAAGAATCACATCCATTCGTCACATTTTAACAACATCCGGAGGCAGTTCAACGGAGTCGTGAAAAAGGCACTCCAATTCCTCACAATTTAACAGCATCCGGATGCAGTGCAAACGGAGTCGTGAAAAAGGCACTCCGTTCACTACATTTTATTAGCAGTTGTTAGAGATCCCTACATGTACATAAATCAGTTTATACATCTCTACAGGCAGCGGAATAAAAGACATAATCGCGTTAACATTTCCAAACATTTGTTAATACAAACTAAATAATATTTAATTTGTGAACATTTTTCCGGTAACTCACGAGAAGAAAATTTCCCAATGGGGTGCTGTTGGAGTACATGTCGAAATCTTAACTAGTGATGGGAAGACAATATCAAACCCATTTAGCAGAAGAAGCAAAAGCACTTAAGCTTGGATTAAATAAAGAGCGAAGGAACACACATGTTTGTTATTGAATTCAATAGAGAATTTTCATAATGTTAATTTAATAAAGTTATTAATATTTTTGTTTTACACAAATAATAAATGCATTTTATTTTGTTATTCAAAACACGTGCTCTGGACTGCCTCCTATTCTACCCCAAAGGGTCAGTTAAAATGCAATGCCAAAGGGTCAGTTAAAATGCAGTGCCAAAGGTTCAGTTAAAATGCAATGCCAAAGGGTCAGTTAAAATGCGGTGCAATGGAGTGCCTCTTTCCGGGGTCACTCCCTTGTAAAAATCATGAGTGAAAATGCATAATTTGATGCACTTCCAAATCACTTGTACATATCATTTAACTGCCTCTTTGGAGGCAAACTTTTCGCTGGGAAGCCTATTTATTTTCGTGATGGTCGGATAATATTCAGGAGTCGGAATAAGCGAAAAGCTTATGTGGAGAAAAGTCAAAGTTTTTTTCTTATGCAAATATTTCCGCTTCTAGTAGGAGTATTCCAAAAGGAAAGCCTGCCAATGGAAGAAGAAAAGATGTCCTTTATATTGACGACAAGTATGTTGGCGTAAGTGGGCAAACAACCGAGATGTCGCAAAATATATTATAAAATATAATATATCCAATTTTTCCATTTTTTGTAATCACGCTACAGGTTGGAATTTTGATCGGATAGTCACGTATTTTTGGGGGTTGATGGGGGCCCCACAGAGGAAGATGCCTATTGATTTTGGTGATAGTCGGATATTATTTAGGGATCGGAATGGGGAAAAACTCATGTGGAGACAAATTCAAAATTTTATTCTTTGTGAATATATCGATTTCTAGTAGGGTTATTTCAACGGTGAAGCCTGTCAATGGAAGAAGAAAATATTACCTGTACATTGGTGTAAAGTAGGTTGGCGAAGGTGGTCAAAAAAGGGATATACCATAATAGTCGGTAATGCATCCAATTCTTCCATTCTACAGGTCGAATATTTGATCAGATGGTCACAAAATTTTGGTTGCTTATGGGGGTCCCAGAGAGAAAGAGGCATATGTTTTTGATTAAAAGCCAAAATATGCTTGGTGGTAGTCGGATTGTGTTCCCTAAAGTAAATGTTTACCAGTGAGAAGCTTATGCACAGGGGTAGTGGTGTATGGTCGGCCCCGTCCCGACTATAGCCTTTGCTCACTTGTTTGATCCTAATTAGGAACTATTTTTCTGTCGTAATGAAGAAATAAATTAAATTTCTGCAATGTAAAATTTGAATCCAGTTGGCACATACATTTCTTAAGCGATATTTTTGATATTCGCAAAAAAACTGCAGGAAAGTATAACCCTAATGTGCATCCATCTAAATGCTGCATTTTCAAAAAAAAAACATTTTGTGAAAGAGGCAAATTAGTTACTTTAATTTTGGTCACCAGTGTATATATTTTTATTAAAACTATAGTATAGCATTTTAGTAAACGTATTCATCTCAATGTTTGTAACGATAACAATTGATTCTTTTGCAAAACAACGATGAGTAATGTTACAAATTTTCCTTATAGTTATCTATAGTGTGACTGGGTTAATTTCCATTCAAAGTTAGGCGTTACATTATCATTTGCATGCGTCTTTCTTTGTTTAAACACTTCAATGGAAAAAAAGCAAAACCATCGTTAAGTAGAAGTGGAAGGAGTAGAATATGTTTGTTATATGATACAATGATACGATGTTTAACATCAATGAAACCTGGATGTGTTCTGACCAGTGAAAATTCGAAATGCTAAATTACAGTTATTCTATTTTTTCGGCCCGGCCTAACTTAACGCTTTTCTTACTTGTTTTATTATTTGCTTATAATTATGTAAATTAGATACATATAAGTTTTATCCTGAGTCTATATACCAAAAGAAATGTCTCGACGAACTGAACCGATCTACCTATGTGTCCGTCGGATTGTTCATTGTCACGAAATTTTTGTACCCACAGCATTTATACTAACGAGGGTATATAAACTTTGATATCAACCGATTCGAACCAAATTTTGAGTATCACAATCCAAAGTTAGTTTATGTTCGAAGATGAATCATATGCGTTCACTCCTTCGGGTACTTCCCCCCCCCCCCCCAAAGTTCAAAAATTATCTGTAAAATGGTGTGAACGGTAACTGTCGCAGGGAACAATCGATTTGGTCCAAACCAGGGTTTCGGAGTCGGAGTCGAGCAATTTTGCTGGAGTCGGAGTCTGAGTCGAAAAAAATAACTCGACTCCGACTCCATGCAAAATTTTTTTCTACGTTATAGATATATAACCTTAAATTTGCAACAAGAACATTTCTTTAAAATGATTATTTATTTTAAAAGAAAGGTAAAAGAATATATATATGCAAATTATATATTATACTAAGTTAAAGGACAATTCACAGGATATTTACTATCCTCTGAAGTGTAGTCTATTCATCCCTATTTTGTTGATCCAATTGTTTCTTCACATTTTTGCAAACAATAGTAAAGTTCTATCAATCGAATTAAGATTGGACCTTTAACCTTTTTCGTCAGAAGTCTTACAGGTCTTCTCACAAAGGTCTATAGGTATTCTCATCTTGTTTTTTTTTTATGAGAAGTCATCATTGTCTTCTATTAAAGACATTGTGGTCTCTATGGGAAATCTTACTGAATACACTGTGACACAAATCGGAAGTTAAGATCTGGGGGAGGAAAATTCCTTTTGGGAATGAAAGCCCCAATTGAGAACCCCAAAGGATCCCATAGCTGAAATTTCTGAGTCATGAGGATTTTTTTGATTGACCCTCATCAATCATTGAGAAAATAGCTGTATATCTTTGTTTGGAGATATTGTTTCATCATTTTTAGATTACATGTTTTCAGTTAAATGGAATGATGAACCTTTATGTCAAATATGCTGTCCTTCTAGCTTAGTTTCTTCCATGTCCTTTTTGTTCTTGAACTCATAAAGTAAAACAAAATGAAATTTTCTACAAAAATGTTCCACCGAAAATTATATGTAGGTTTCCCATACCCAAGAAATCGATATTGTCACGTTTTTACTGTCTGTTATCAGTTTTACCCGTTACTTTCTCAAAAACAAAAAAAACGTATGTTTATGTATTTCGGTAAATTTTGCATAATCTATTAACTATATATCAAATTCGGATGGTTACGCTTCTGAATTAGGCATAATAAATTCGTTGTCGGTTAACAGAAGCCTCACAAACGGCGAATCTTTCATCTAGGATTCATTAAATACTCAATGAGGGCTTTAGATGTAGATATTCAAATAACACTATGCAACACTGAAAATGCAAACAACTTCTAGTATTAATTTTTTGAAAGTACATATTTAGACTACAAAAACCCTAGTTGGGTTTTGTCCTGTCAGATCCAGTTCGGATTTTATGGCCTCATCTAAACCGGGCTAAATCTACACTTTTTTGCATTTATCAGGCCTTTATCTCAGAAACGAATAGGAATTTGGCCTTGCTGTCTTTAGCAATATTGTAGCCATATACTAGTAGAACTTATCTTTTGAAGAAACTACATAAGAAAAACTCAATCTAGGGCATCAAAATCTATAAAATATAGAAAAATTTACATAATTGCTGAAATTCTGGTCAGTATCGGCTAAACTATTGGGAGTTGAACCAAGTAACCTTTTGCAAAAATCTTCCAAATAAAGTTCTCAACAATTCTTTAGAACATTCTGAAATTCTAAAATGCTTACTTCATGTTGTTTCAGCGGTATTTTGCATCATATCTTTTACAACACGTATTTCAAACACAGTTCACACCAACAGTTTATTCTCGCATTTCGGATTTCACTACATTATTGACATTTTTATTAAATCGTCGTTGAGAAATGTACTGAAAACAACGGGACAGAGGCATTTTACAACAATGACATGTTCTGAAGAGTTGTGTACTACATTCCAGGGAATATTTTTCCAAAAGAAAATTTTCAGAAAAAATTAACGGTTTTGGAGATACGGTGCGAAATGTATAAAAATTGTGGTATTTTGCATATATTTTGAAATTTGAGGCAATAAATGTAGTTTTTCGAGTTCATTATTTCTCCAAATATTGTTTTCTTGTCTTTATCTACAAATTTGCTTCAGAGGTCAGAAGAAGATTCGCATTGGTTTCAGAGATATAGCCCCGAATTTCTTTAAAAACTCAATATTTAACCATGTTTAGAAGGGGCCCTAAACTCCGAGCTGGATCTGACACAACAAAACCCAACTAGGGGTTTTGGCGTTTGGATCTGTACTTTCAAAAAATCTTCAGTTCGAATTGTTTGCACAAGATCACCTTAAAAATGTTGCACAGTGTAACAGAATCTGTCAGAGTTTTCTGCACATTCAATTGCATATACATACGAAATTCAATGAAATCCATAATCATAGAGTTTTCATAAGAAAGGATCGAGTAAAAGTGATAAAGGACAATGAAAACATGACAACATCGATTTCTTGTCCTAGTGAAGCGACACTACATAACATTTTCCTAGCAACATATTTGTAGTATATTTGCATGCACGAAATCTCATCGTTTGCTAATTTTTCAGTTCCAGAAAACATCCATCTGCCTTCGTGCTGAGTGGTGTACACAATATATCTCAAATATTTCAATAAAATTATCCACTCCACACCAAATTTCAAAATGTGAGCGCTGAATTTTAGTTTAAGGGGAGATCCCTATTTATAAATTTCAGAAAAAGGTAGAAAGTATAAATAGCATAGAATATGTGGTCAAATGTTTAAGTCGATCGGTACAATATTGCCTCAGTATGAGCGTTGGATGGGAACAATTTATTTTATTTTGTATGCAGCATATAAACCTTGTTTTTCTCGAAATCGGCCACAAAAATATATGACAATTGGTTTATTAGTTTTCGAGATAGAGTTGGCACCGCAAAATGCTTTAATGAAAACAAATTTCCGTAGACGACCTCAAACCTTCGTAATATTTTTCTCTTTCAGATGAAAAAAAAAAATTCTGCCAAAAAGTTACGTAGTTTTCTCGGAAAAAAATCATGAAAAATGGCTTTTATTGAGCTTTACAACTGGTCTCCTTTTAAGGCTAAGCACACATAATCGTAAATTGCTTATAGTTTTTATTGCATGTAGTCCTTACGATTTGTATTGCCCTATCATTTTCAAATATTTTGAAGGCTTAAAGATTTTCTCACGCGGAAGAAATCCGTCCAGAATATACTCGTGCAAAAAATGAAAACCCAAAAAAACTTTCTAACTTTGCTATTTTTCAATGTAAGATTCGGCAGAAACAGTATTGATATGTTCCAATGTATTCGAACCAATGCCCTTTCTAATGAATAAGTAAGGAAAAACTAACACATTAGCCTATATAGGCCAAAATATAGGAAAAAGTTAAAAATTTATGCACATTTTATTCATTTTTAGTGGTAGAGGAATTCCCTCTCGGAGTCGACCCGGAGTCGGAGTCGTGAAAAAAACTCGCCTGGAGTCGGAGTCGAGGTATTTTTGGCTCTGGCCCTGGTCCAAACTTTGCACATCGTATTATGCCTTCGGAATATAGATCGTGTTCGAATATGGACTAAATCGGTCCACTCCTTCGGGTACCTCCCACACAAAATTCGAGTAAAGTGAAGTTTAAGAGCTCCTGTTGGATCGTTTTGAATTTTTTCAACAGGTTGTCCTTGCGGTTCCCTTTACGACGGTACATTCTTTTTTTGGGCACAAGTCAATACTTCCTGAAATAATTGCCTAAAAGCTCCAAGAAATCTTGACGGCACTAAATAAAATGGCAAATCGACTAGATTACTATCGCAGGAAGATTCTGATTCGTCCAAACTTTGCACATCGTATTATTTCATATAGTCATGTATCAGGTCGGAATATTGTTCCCGGCCTTCGAAAGTTGCACTTTACTAGCTCGTTTCTGATGGTTTTGAATTTTTTTTTGCGTTCGTACGAAAAAAGTCTGCCGGCACTAACTAAACTGAGTAGTACGTGAGATAACCCTCGATTGGAGAAATTGATATTGTCCAAACGTTGTACATCCTATTTTATTATTCTTTTCTACAGCCTCGAACTACATACATATGTCCGCCTATTGACTACATAAGACCACTCTTTCGGGTACCTCCCACACAAAGTTTGGAAAGAGTGCAGATTAAGGACTCGTCTGGTCGTTTTTACATTTTTGGAAACGTGTTCTGTATGCGGCCCTAGTTAAGATTGTAAATTTTTTCGGGAGCAAATCCATACTTTTTTGAGAAATTGGCCCAAAAACTCAAAAAAAACCCTATAGATGTCACAAGTATTGTGTTAGATCCTTGTGTTTAGGTCCGAGGCTGAGGGTATATCTCAGTCGGCACAGCGGACTGATACTTTCTTACTTGTTGATGGATATGGATGTCTCACAGAGGAAGAAGCCTAATTGTAGCGGTAAAAATAATATTTAGTTGTACTTCTATGAGGAAATAGTCAACGTTTTATTCTTATGCACATATTCCGCTTCTATTAAGGATATTCCAAAATAAAAGCCTGACAGAAAGTAGAAAATGTCAACTTTACAATGATGCAAATAAGGTTGAATTGTCTGACTAAATGTGGATGTCGAAATAGTCGCTAAACCATAAAATGTTTCCATTTTATACCCTTCACTATACATAGTATGGAGGGCATTTTAAGTATGTTTTTCTGTTTTTAACCCATTGAACTAATCATTTGCTACCATATAAAGTATATATATTCTTGATCAAGATAAAATTCTAGGACGATATAGCCATTTCCGGCTCTCCGTCCGTCTGTTGTAATCACTCTAGGGTCCGTAATAATTGAGATAGAATGCTAAAATGTTCACCCGAGTGTATTTTTTCCATAGGCAGGTCACGTTCGAAGATGGGCTACATAGGTCCACGTTTTGGTATATAACGCTACCACCCGATTTAAAGTATGTTGAGGATTTTAGGTACATTTTTCTGAAATTTGACATTTGGGATTCCCAATGGGCAAAAATTTTCTCCACTAATTTCCTTATATAAGGTATTTAGAGACTCTAATCTACAAATTGTCTCCAATTTGGCACCTGTAGTTCCAAGAGAGTTTGACATTTGAGGTTCCAAATGAACAAAAAATACTCCACTAAACTTCTAAAAAATTGCCAGGATAGCCCAACATTTGGGTATAGCCCCCATAAAACGGTACATCCCGATTTAAGGTATTTAGGGATTTTACCTACATTTTTGACCAAACTAGCTGCCATTTGACATTTAAGGTTCTCAGTGGTCCCGAAACTTCTCCACTAAAAATTGTCAATACAGGTCCATGTTTTGGAATAGCCCCCATATAACGGTACCCCCTGATTTTCGGTATTTTGAGGATTTTAGCTACAGTTTTTAACCGAACTATCCGAAATTTGACATTTTAGGTTCTCAGTGGTCCCGAAACTTCTCTACCATAGGTCCACATAGGACATTTCTTTGGTCCTCGCAATTTTCGGTATTTAAAGGATTTTAGCTAAAATTTTTAACCGAACTAGCTGTAATTTAACATTTGAAATGCTCAGAGGTCCCGAATAGGTCCGTGTTTTGGTATATCCCTCATATAATGGTACCAACCATTGAATAAGTTTTTCCATAAATTGTTTATTATTATTTTTTAACTGTAATGACGAATTTTCAATTTCACCACAAGAGACCAATATTAAAGAAGTTATCACACTCTTTAAGTAAATGGACGATATTTAGTTTTCCATATAAAACACAGATTTATCCCTAATTTAGGGCCACAACTGTCTACAGGGCCGCTCACTTAAATAGAACCCCTGCCAAATTTTGTTTTAACCTCCATTTTCTTCCTATTTATGTATATATCCAAGACATGAAGCGTTGAACTTTTTTTTATATTTGGTTTCATGTGTTTGGAGTAAACTTAGTCATCAACTTATATTCACATCCGATGTATATAAGAATTATACAACGAAAGCAAAATAAAGTCAAAAACTTGAGTAAAAAATGTGGTTAATTCGAATAGAACCCTGCTTTCAAACTTGGGTATGCAGAAAGATTGTATTAGAATATCGAAGCATATTCAGTAAATATTGAAAACAAAAAACTTTCGGTAATATTCGATATAAGTATATCCTTTCTGATTAAGAACACACCAGTATCTCCTGCTTTGGCAAGGATTATTTTTATAATCAAGTGTAATGCTAACGGGTATTACCTTATTCCTTCAACAAGTTAATTTTAATTTCAGGATATCCGCATTTCTTCTCAAAATTAATAATTTAATAACTCGAAGTGTACAAAAGTTTATAAAATCGTGACGAAGTTACCACTCCGGACATCCAAAAATGCTTCTCACTACTAGAAATGCCTGTTTTAGAACTCATTTGTAATTTGTCGTGCGCATTTAGGGTGAAAGAAATGGACACCCATGTCTTTCGTAATTAGTAATGCGTTTAAACACAATAAACCACACATTTGTTGTATAATTCTTATAAAAATCGGATTTGAATACAAGTGAATGACTAGGTTTACTCCAAACACATGAAACAAAATTTAAAAAAAGTTCAACGCTTCATATCTTGTATAAATCGGAAAAAATGGAGGCTGAAAAAAATTTGGTAGTTGGTTCTTTTCAAGTGAGCGGCAGTGTATCTCTAATAAAATAACCTTGACCATTTGTATATTTTTTAATAATTAAATTTCTCATTTGCGGGATACAATTTGTTTAATTTTTGTTATCAGCTGTTAGCTGATGGATACAATTTTGTTTTGTTTTCTTTATTTTAATATTTGTTTGTTTGATGTTCTCAGTGTATATTTTACTCTCTTTGTACGCAAATGTATTAGAATATATGTACATATATATGTACAAACAATTAATATTAAAGCTACATTTGATATATTAGAGGGGATAAACAAAAAGCTTAAAACCAGGAGAAATAGCAACAATGTTAGTGCATTTTTTCAATATTATCATATTTTTCATAATATTTTGTAATATTTATTTAATACGTCTAATATACAAATTCCCGTAGATTTTATTCTGCATTCTGTCTTTGCTATTTTATTATATCCAAAAACAATAATATTTTACTTGCAGTTTGAAAATGGCAATCTAATCAACCATTTCTCGTGGCTGCTCGTTCCACCCTATTGTAAACTTTATATTTTTCTCCATTATTATAAATACAACAATAAATTGTATCTATTGAATACCGATGATGCTCTCAGTATTATTTTATTTTTGAATATTTTTTTCTCTTTTTTTGTCACTCAAGAGTTGTTTTGCCGGTCAAGTTCCACATCCAAACAAAAACAACAAACTCAAATGGTTTTTGTTTTCGTTTTGTTTAACAAAACAAATGATGATAACTGGAAGAAATATACAAAAAAAATGTTTTTGTCTCAACAGAGTTTTTATTCAAAATAATTTAAAATCGTTATTTAGTAGTGAATTGCGGTTACTTCAAGTCGGAACTGAAATCAATTTGTGTGTGAGTTAAAAATCTAAGAGAATCAATCATAATGCCTACTGGTAAGTTTATAAACTGTGTACTAATTAGTGCAACAAACAAAATAATATAACAAAACCTATAATTGTCTCTGAAATGACCAGTGCGGAAAAAATATATTCTTAGTGTTAACAAATGGGAATGTGGAGTGTTCTATACAATGTAGGGACTTGGATAATATGTATAGATTGAACATGTTTTATGTGTGAGAAAATAATTTTTCAATAGTCACAAAGAAGCCAGATTTAAACCATTTCAGTTGAATAGTGAAACAAAAGCTTTAAAAACACCGATAATCGGGCAGTATTTGTTCTAAGGGGTCTATACGAAAAAACGTTGATTTGTACTGGGAATTCTCTGCAATATTTCAGATATTTCGGTTGTATAATATGGCTAAAACCTACACAATTGCCAAAATCGAGAGATACCGTTCTATGGGGACTATTTGCACAACTGTTTTATACCTCCAACGGAGACTAAATAGCCATTTCGGTTGGATAATGTAATTAAAACTTTAAAACTATCGAAAATCTATTCTTTGGAGGCTATATAAAAACCAAATTTCGACTGGATAATGCGGCTAAAATAAAATAAACAAGTAAGAAAGCCACACAGTGTCACGACAGCGGTCAAAAACAAGTACCTTGGAGTACAAATATTTTGATGGGAGTCGATAGCAAACATTCCAATTAGAAGGATTTTGCATTTTGTCATTGATACGTCAAGTAGTTTTGTCTATATAAGGGTCCAAATCCGATAATTGTTTGCAATGTGAATTTTTTTCCATATTTTCCCAAAATTAAAAGCATTTATTATCTTCAAATATTTGAATAATTAAAGTAACTGACGACCGTAAAAACTGATTTTTATACCCTCCACCATAGTATGGAGGGTATATTAAGTTTGTTTTTCTGTTTGTAACGCATTGAAATATACATTTCCGACCCTATAAAGTATATTAATTCTTGATCAGGATAAAATTCGGAGTCGATATAGCCATGTCAGTCTGTCCGTCCGTCTGTTGTAATCACTCTAGCGTCCACAACAATTGAACTAGAGCGCTGTATTTTTGCACCCGAGTGTCTTTTCTCCATAGGCAGATCACGTTCGAAGATGAGCTATGTATATCGGCCCACGTTTTGGTATAGTCCCATATAACGGTATCACCCGTTTTTGGTATTTTTGGGATTATAGCTATATTTTTTACCGAACTACTTGTAATTTGACGTTTGGGATTCCCAGTGGTCAAAAAACTACTTCAGCAAAAATTTTAAAGATAGGTACAGGTTTTGGAATAACCTCCATATAACGGTACCTTCCGATATTCGGTATTTTAAGGATTTTAGCTAGCTAGCTTTTGACCAAACTACCTGTAATTTAATATTGAAGATTCGCAGATTCGGTCACAAAACTTCTCCACCAAAAATCGTCAACATAGGTTCTTGTTTTGGTGTATCCCCCATATTTTAAGGATTTTAGCTACAATTTTTAACCGTACAAGCTGTAATTTGACATTTGAGGTTCTCTGTGGTCATAAAACTTAGCACTTTCACTTGGCTGAACACATTTTTTAGCTTAAATTATAGAGCTCTATTTTCAATATTGGAAGCTGTGTCTTGATTTCAACAGGCAGACGTCCGTCTGTTGAAATCGAGATACAGCTCGTAAATTTTTAAATAGAGCTTTATATTTTTTTTTTATATAGCCTCCATTGAACTGTAACTAATATCAAACCGAAATGGCTGAAATTTGGTATTTAGTCTTTGCTGGGGGTATAAAACTTTCCACCTATAATTTGTCCATATAAATCAGCGCTCCGCAGAACGGTACTTCGCGATTTTCGATATTTTGAAGGTTGAGGCCTCAACCGAAATGGCTGAAATTTTGTACTTTGTCTTCTTTTGTTGGGCGTATAAAACTTTCCATCTAAAATTTGTCGGTATAGGTCCACGTCTTCATATAGCCCCCATAGAACGGTACCGATTTTCGGTATTTTGGAAGTTTTAGCCAAATTATTCAACCGGAATTAATGAAATTTAGTCTTCGTTAAAGCTACACCACATGTTTCCAGGTACAAATCATCCCTTACAAAAATCACACGATATGTCCACGTTTTGGTACAGCCCTCATATAAGAGTGTCCCCATTTAAGATTTTTTGAAGATCTTAGTTACATTTTTCTACCGAATAGGTTGTTAATTGGAATTTTATGTTCCCAGAATATAGAAAAACTTACTCGCAAAAAACTATCCATGTATATTCGGGTTTTAGTCTAGCCGGTATTTCTCAATTTTATGAATTTCGGTGTTTTTTTTTTTTTGTCAAATGTTGCTAGAGGATACAAAACCTCCATTCGGAAAATTGCACTGTACAACACAAAAAATAATTACAAGATAATTCGGCCAGTTTATGAAAAAAACATTACAAGATAATTCGGCCAGTTTATGAAAAAAACGAAGACACGTGTATCGGCGTTTTGAAAGTTTACGTCGGGAAGTAACCTAAATAGGCGTGGCAAGTGCCGCCCATTTCTACAGGTTTTGAAATATTCGACATCAGATTCCTGGGAATCCTTGCATTTTAGGTATAAAATGTCTTTGGCAATATTACTGACAACAATGCGGGGTATCTTTTTACGAAAAAATTAACCCTCATGCGAGTCACTAAACGGGTCTTTTTGGTCCCTTTTTTCAAAAACGTTTAAAAACTCCATTAAAATTAAATCGTATCAGATCACAATATTCTACAAAATTATTTGCCATAAAATTTTACTATAGGTCCCCGAATACACCAAAACTCTAAATCGTATCTAAACGCCAGGAATTTGCCAAAAGTAAAATCACGTTTTAGGGTTAATGTTGTACTTTATCTGAGTTTATTAATATTTGTCCCACAAAACTTCATTCTAGATAGAAGACGTCAAAGACAAACATATTCTCCATCAAATTTCAATATAAGTTACCGAATAAATAAATTATGTATTTACAATATATATCATGAAAATATATACATCAAATTTGCCAACAAAACACCCAAATATTTTTTGAATAAATTTGTTTTGTTCTTTTTTCGAGTTGATACATGAAAGTAACATGAAATTTATTTAAAGACGAAATGTGTTAAAAGAAGAAATATTCTGCACACAATTTCACTGTAAGTCCTAGAACAAACTAGATACCTAAGTAAAATACTTTGTTAAGAAAATGACGTTACAAAATTAGATATTATAGGTAGAAATTATTTGTTAAACTTTTAGACTCTTAATTAAAATTTATTCCATACTGAGCCTAAACCTCCTAAAATACCTCACTTTTTGGGGATTGTGTCAAAAGAAGAAATGTTCCAAATCAAATTTCATTATGAGTCTCTGAACAAAAGAAATTTGTAGCTATAACATTTAACATCTCTAGAAGCTTTCGCTTTTTATATATGATTTAGGACCATATGCTACCGTTTTTATCCACATTTTCGTTATCTGCTGCCACAAAATATATTTTATTGATGTTTTTTCATAATCAATTCTTTCAGAAGATTACGTGTGCTCGATCCAAACTGTTTTCGAAATATCTATGGTGAATATATATAGGGAAAATATTCATAACCCAGATCGGACTTTGAAAAATTATGCGTTTTAGTATTATAAACTAAAATAACGTCATCAGGATAAGTCATAGGTAAAATTGCGGGGATAGTCCAGTGAATATATCTAACATACGGGTCCTAACATCCATGATTTTGGATGGTCCTAAATACTATAATGATGACAACTACTCCTGCTCTGACAAAATTGACTGAATGAACCCTTGAAATCCAAATAACTAGCCATATCCTAATTAAATTTGTTATGATCATTCATGTTACACACATCGCTCATTTACTCAAAGAGTGACACATCTCAAAAAATCAAGTTTCGAGAAAAACGCGTTGGCGAAGTTGGCGATTGAAATTTGACTTCCCAACTTAAAAAGATTATTACTCTAAAACTAAAATAACTACTTGGACTATATTTTGCAACCAGATAGCCAGATATCAGTGCTAAATTTCTGTGCATGTTCAAGCATGATTTGACGTGTTTTAGTGCTTCATAAACTCAAAAAACGTTTGTGTTGAATTGTGCGAAACTCGTAGTAAATGAGCTATAACTCGTCGAGTTTTAGAGATATCAGCATGAAAATTTGACACAAGATAATGTAGAAGTCGTAGAAAAAATAGAAATTGCCAACTCAGAAAACGCATTTTTTTAAATGTCACTCTTTGAGTAAATGAGCGACATGTATGTCAGTTTCTAGGGTTAATTCAGTCAATTTTACAGAGCAGCCAAATAATTTTGTGGAATATTTTGATCTGATACGATCACATTTTAAAGAAGTTTTTAAAAGTTTTTGAAATAAGGACCAAAAAGACCCGTTTAGTGACTCGCCTGAGAGTTAATATTTATCATAAAAAGATAACCCGCATTGTTGTCAGTAATATTGCTAAAGATACTTTATACATAAAATGCAAGGATTCCAAAGAATCTGATGTCGAATATGTTTAAACCTGTAGAAATGAGCGGTACTTGCCACGCCTATTTAGATTACTTCCCGACGTAAACTTTCAAAACGCCGATATATGTGTCTTCTTTTTTTCGGTCCTCTTTCATAATCTGTGCGGGGTTTCTTGTAATCATAAAAAAAGTTCAATTATGTTGTACATGTTTTGGAAAGAACAACGATGACGCCCCATATGAGCTCTTTTAAAGGGAGTATCATCAGTCAAAATCATCTGCTCCAGTAAGAAATAAGAGGCTTAGTACCTTCATAGACAAAGGGATACTAATTGTTCCTATTCACTTCAATACATTTCGTGATAGAGTGTATAAAAACTTCGGCCCGACCTAACTTAATACCGTTTTTTGCCCTCAGCATTTATGCTAACGAGGTTATATACACTTTCATACGGGCAAAATGTGCCTCATCGAAATAATGGTTTTAAACCCCAAGTATGTTTGGACGAAATGTGTTTCAGACAATTTGGAGTCGATTGAGCAATGTCCGTCCGTCTGTCTGTCTGTCTGGCTGGTGCGCACGATAACTCTGGAACGGATCAACCGATTCGGTATAAAATTTGGCCTTCGTAATATTTTGTCCAAACTTAGTTTAAGTTCGAAGATGGGTTATATCGGTTTACTCCTTCCGGTACCTCCCCCACAAAAGTTCGAAAATGCTCGGAAAATTTGTACGTACGATAACTCTTGAAGAAAGTAACCGATTTGGTCCATACTTTGCAAATCGTGAAATGTCTACTAGACTTAGATGAGTTTCTAATATGGACTTAATTGGTCCACTCCTTCGGGTACCTCCCACACAAAATTTCGGATAAGTTCAGTTTAAGAACTTCTCTCGAATCGCTTTGATTTTTGTTGTAGCAACTTGTATTCACTGCCCTCCATACGACGGTATAAGTTTCATCAGGGGCAAGTCCATACTTCCTGAGAAAATAGCCTGAAAGTTGCACAAAACCCCTGTGACACCGTGTGAGGTGGTTGGAGCGCAAGATGACTCTCGAAAGGATCTGCCGATTGGGTCTAAAATTTGGCCTTAGTAATATTTTGTCGAAACATAGTTTAAGTTCGAAGACAAGCCATATCGGTCCAATCCTTCAGGTACATCCCCCACAAAATTTCAAAAATGTTCGGAAAAATTGTTCGTACGGTTACTCTTGAAAGGAGTGGCCGAATTGGTTTATACCTTACACATCCTAATATATCTACCAGATATAGATCAGGTTCAAATATGGACTATACTTGCCCACTCCATCCGGTACCTCCCACACAAAATTTCGGATAAGTTCACTTTAAGGCCTGAAATCGAATCATTTTGATTTTTGTTGAAGCAACTTGCATTCGCTGCCTCATTTACAATGGTAAAAGTTTTTTCAGGGGCAAATCCACACTTCTTGAGCAAACAGCCCGAAGGGTGTAAAAACCCTCTATGGCACCGTATGTTGTGGCTGGAGATCCACTTCCATAATGGTCAATGTCGATCCATTCCTTTAAGTATTTCCTCCGCAAAACATTTGCTTTTACTACTAATCAACATTTTTGTCGGTTCATACTTCTAAAATTTTTAAAACCCTCTAAATACATACGTTATTTGGGAAAAATTGTTTCAATATACACAGGCTGAGGTTAATATCTCTGTCGCCAAGCCGACTGATACTTTTTTACTTGTTGCTTGTTTTATTACTCACTCGGCATATTGCTCGACCTTGACCTCACTCGGACTGGGCGCTATACATTCAATACACATTAACTTGTTACAATAACAATTTTATTATCATAATTTGTAAGTCGCTGCAACTACAAATATAGCAACCACCACCTACAAATTAGTAGTTCGCATTTGCAATTGCATTGCTTTTGGAGAATAACAGGAGAGGTGCGATTATTTCAACATTCAGCGCTTAACTTTGAAATGAGTCATAACACTTTTTTCTGTTCTCCATACGAAATTATCTCAAGCGTATCGGCGAATTGTTTTCTGAATATACCCAGTTGGAAGTGAAACTAGATAAATGCGAAAATGTATCATTTTTTGGATTCTCAACAATAATGATTCACAGAGGTTTTTTTAACGTGATACGGGGAAGATATTTGGTCTGTTCCAGAACTGCAAGTTTTTACTAATTTTTACATTGTTTCGATATTATAAAGGAAACAACTTTTTGCTAGTAAAATTTAGCAGGTTCTGGAACAGACATATTGAAAAATTACTTGGTATATACATATGTATGTAGATGTGTAGCCCAGATTGATTTGACTGGTAATCTCCTAGTAGTACATCCAACTGTTACATGCATACAATTACCACTTTCCATGTCAACAAGTATTTTTCTATATTTTTCGTTAATTCTTTTTAAAAGCAAACATACGACAACAGCAAATGAATTGGCTGTTGCGCTTATGTCATCAGCGGAGAGATAGACAATGCCAGATACCTAATGTTTGTGGATTCGCAAACACATTTGTTTAATTTAATTTTTTTTTTTTTTTTTGGATAAAAACAAAATTTTAAGTTAACAATTCAGGAGAAAACGTAAAGTGGAGGAGGGCGTGTATAGCATGATCGGCAAATTTGACGATTATTTGTAAACAAATGCCAGTGCCAGGCATGTTTTTGCCATAATGAAGAAAAAATTCATATAAAATTATATTGATTTGAAATGTATTTTAAATACATGTACCATTTGTTTCGGAATTTTTAGATGCATAACTTGGCAATAACATATAAATCAAATAAAACTTTTTTTTGTCATCATAGCTAGTTGTTCTTATGTTGTAACATGTTACAATGGTTAGGTCACCCCAAACTGAACTTGAACTGTAGCAACCAGTTTCACTATGACGTCACTTATATATTCACATATTAATTCATCAATCGTTCAGAGAATGTTTTGTTTTTAAAGAATATTTTTTCAACGACGAACTAGAAATTCAGATTTTTTTAGTCCCCACTATAAGATGGAGGCTATACTAAGCTTGTCATACCATACCTTGTAATACATCAAAATATTCGTCGAAGTCAGCACAAAATTCTAAGTCGATATGACGATAGAGATCGTATTATTTAAGATAGTTCCATATAACTGGATACAGA
Source organism: Musca autumnalis (assembly GCF_047663935.1). Classification (NCBI taxonomy): domain Eukaryota; kingdom Metazoa; phylum Arthropoda; class Insecta; order Diptera; family Muscidae; genus Musca; species Musca autumnalis. The sequence continues at coordinate 133,379,851 of NW_027411866.1, read as the reverse complement.
AGTTTCTATTAATTCTACTTTGATATAAAAATTTGGTTTTGATATATGACGGTACATCCCAATTTTCGGTATTTTTAGGGTTTTAGCCGCATTAGCCACAAAAATAGAATGAATTTGGTATTTAGCGGTCTTTGGGCCTACAAAACTTCCACACAGAAATACCCCTTGCTACAACGTTTTGATATAGCCACCCTTAGAAAGGTACCGCCCGATTTTCAGTGATTTAGTCTCATTATCTTACAGGGGGACGTTGGGGATGAAAGATACCAAGGAACGGTCCTGGCCGGCTTTAACATGACAAAGCCCAGGATTTATCTGGGTCCCTCTTTCATCTCAAGTGGACGCTGACCTCCCCGTGGTGTCACCTGGGTAACTGTCTTTAACACCCGTTAAAGGTGGTGAGCTAACATGTGCTGCGCGTTCACCCATAAGAACGTTAAAAACTTGGGTTTGGGCCTACAGCCTACTATGAAAAAAACGAAAGAAAAGAAAAACAAACCCCTCTAATGTTTACGAACCCCGCAAGCGTTTTAAAGACCATGACCTGCGAATCTGCACCTGGAATGTTCGCACTCTTTATAGAGAAGGTGCAGTTTACGCATTGGCAGATGTACTTGAAAAGTACAAGACCGACATTACTGCCATACAGGAAATACGATGGAACGGGAAAGGTGTCACAACAACACCTAAAGGTGACGCACTGTATTATAGCTGCCATGACACAAAGCATGAGTTTGGTTGCGGATTTGTAGTTGGTCGGAGGTTAAAACATCTCTGCAATTCGAATTAAAGCAAAATTCTTCAACATCAGCTTTATTTGCGCTCATGTCCCCACTGAAGAAAAGGACGAACAGACCAAAGGTATATTTTACGAGCGCTTAGAAGCTTATGACCGTTGCCCATGCCCATGGCGATTTTAATGCCAAAATTGGAAAGGAGAATATCTTTGGCGCAACAGCCGGGAAATTCAGTCTCCACAATGAAACATCTGACAATGGTATAAGGCTGATAGACTTTGCAGCTGCAAGAAACATGGTAGTTAGTAGTACCACATTTAAGCATCTCGATATTCATAACAAAGAACAAGTAATCAAATTGATCACTTTGTGATAGATGAAAGACATGCATCAAGCGTGTTGGATGTACGATCGTTCCGAGGTACGTACCAGATTAAACGTAGCAAAAAATGTGCCAAAAGATACAACACGGAAGTTGGACATCGGTAAGCTGATATCCCAACAGATAGCCACAGCATATTCCACTCAACTGGCCCAATTGCTTAATCAAAGCACTCCTCGTCCCGATAACATATCAGGACAATGGCAAAACATTGCCCACTCCATGCAAACATCCGCAAAATCAGTACTTGGATACCAGAGACCTCCACCAAGGAATCCATGGTATGACCAGGAGTGTCGTGCTACTTTACAATCAGTAGCAACGCGTAGCGCACCAGAGAGGTATCGAGAGAAAAGGAGAGAGAAGAAACGTCTTTTCCGCAGGAAAAAGAGAGAGATGGAAAAGCGGGAGTGTAAACAAATCGAGATGTACAGGAGACAGAATGAAGTCCGAAAATTCTACCAAAGAGTGAAACATCAAACTGATGGCTTTGGAACTGGCACATCCTCCTGTAGAGACCAGGAAGGTAATCTGGTAACTGATACACATAGTGCGCTAAAGATATGGAAAGAGCATTTTTCCAAACTGTTGGTATCCAATAGTAGCGAAGTCGACGAAGATACCACAGATCCAATCCCAGATGATGGTATTGAATGTATACCACCCGGGCAAGATGAGGTAAAGACAGCAATAAACGGGCTGAAGAATAATAAGGCAGCAGGAGCTTATGGCCTACCAGCCGAGCTGTTTAAAACCGGAGGCGACACGATGATAAGGTGTATGCATGTGTTAGTTAGCTCCATCTGGCAGGAAGAACGCGTACCCGACGATTGGAACCTGAGCATCCTGTGTCCCGTCCATAAGGAAGGAGATAAGACTTTATGCTCCAACTATATGGGCATAAGTCTTCTCCCTATCACCTACAAGATAGTGTCAGGGATATTGTGCGAACGACCATGGGCTTAGGTCAACGAAATAATGGGACCATATCAATGCGGCTTTAGACCTGGCAAGTCCACCATTGACCAGATATTTACCCTGCGGCAAATCCAGGAGAAGACCCAAGAGGTGCAGATCGACACATACCACCTTTTTGTCGATTATAAAGCAGCCTTCGACAGCCCGCTACGTTCAAAGGAATTCCAAGCAATGTCTGAATTTGCTATCCCCGCAAAGCTCATTCGGCTTTGTCAAATGACTCTAAATGACACAAGATCTTCAGTTAAAATAGGAAAGAACCTCTCCGAAGAGTTTTGTACCGAAAGAGGTTTCAGGCAAGGAGACAGCCTTTCGTGTTATCTTTTCAACATCCTGCTAGAAAAGGTTATACGAGTGGCAAACGTCAAAAGAGGTGGCACAATCTACACCAATAGTCACATGTTACTTGCTTATGCTGATGATATAGACATAATGGGACGATCAGTAAAAGAAGTAACCGATACCTTAATGAAAGTCGAAGGAGAATCTGCTAAAGTGGGTCTGGCGGTAAGCGACGAGAAGACAAAGTTAATGGTGTCGTCGCGTAATGCGTCCATAGAGATCGGGCCAACTGTTGGCGTTGGTTCCTATAATTTTGAGGTAGTAAGGGACTTCGTCTACCTCGACACCGCCGTAAACACAACCAACAACATCAGTTGTGAAATACGAAGAAGAATAGTGTTGGCCAACAGATGCTACTTCGGGCTGAGTAAGCAGTTTAGGAATAAAGCCATACCTCGTCAAACAAAAGCAACGCTTTTCAAAACACTGATACTACCCGTTCTGATGTATGGTTCCGAAGCCTGGGTACTTGCGCAAGCAGACAAAGCAGTGCTTGGTGTGTTTGAGAGAAAAATTCTTCGAAAGATCTATGGACCAATCTGCGTTGACGGTGAATATCGACTTCGAATGTATCTGCTATACAACAACACCAATATAGTTAAACGTATCGGGATGCAGCAATTGCGTTGGATAGGCCATATAATAAGAATGAACGATGATGAACCCGCTAAAAAGGCGTATAAATTCGAGCCACATGGCGGTGCACGCAGAATTGGCAGGCCAAAGAATAGATGGCGCAAACAAGTGGATGAAGAGATGACAAGGCGCGGTATTCCAAAAAGTGAAGCACTAAACAGAGAGAATTGGAGATCTTTTCTTAGTTCGGTCTTTGGAACAAATGTTCTGTAATGGGCCAGCTAAGTAAGTAAGTAAGTGAGGTTCACAGTGGTCGCAAAACTTTTCCATTACAAATTGTCAACATATTGTCCATGTTTTGGTGGATCTTTGTAAGAATATTTGTTCAATTATTATTTTCTCAAGGATCATGAGATTTTTCAAAAACTATTTTTTAACGACTATCTGACCTACTATCTACCATTTGTAAATCACATTTTTGCCTTGACTTTCGAAACCAAAACGCACAAATTCATTTAAATCACATTTTTGCATTGACTTTCGAAACCAAAACACACAAATTCATTAAAAAATATTTATTTCATTTTTTTCTTATCTTCCATTTTAGTCAACACTCCCGACAAATTGGAATATCAATTTTTCCCAGCTCAGAATTTTGTATTCACCTTTAAGATAAAAGCTCCCAATGATGCTCACTTGGCCTTGACGGCACAACCTGCCGAAAGTTTTCCAATGTATGAGGTATTCATCGGAGGTTGGGGTAATACCAAATCTGTAATACGTCAAAATCGTCAAAAACCTGATGTTGTTGAAGTGCCCACACCAGGCATTTTAAATGCCAATGAATATCGTGGCTTTTGGATTCGTTGGTATGATCAAACCATTACTGTTGGTCGTGAGGGTGAGGCTGCTGCCTTTATGACCTTCCATGATCCACATATGTTTCCCATTCAATATGTTGGTATCTGTACTGGTTGGGGTGCCTCAGGATCGTGGACGTTTGAAGGTAAGTTAAAAAGTGAGAGAAAAAACAAAGAAACTGTAATAGATCCTTAACTTATTATCTTTTAGCTGAATCCGCACCCACTGCTCCATCGATGACAATGCAGGGCGTACCACAAATGAATTTCAATCAACCACCTCCCGGTTTTAATCCTGCTGCCATGGGTTACCCCATGCCTTCCATGAATCCAGCAGCCACTACCATGAGTTATCCCAGCGGTGGTGCTTCGGAAACTTGGGTACCAGCCTCCAATGGGGTGGTACCTCCCAATGCTGTCTCCGGAGGTATTGATGGTAGTGACAACTTGTATATTGCTCGTGCCCGTCACGGCAGTGATTTAATTCCTGGCAAATTACATCCATCTCATGGCTGTTGTTATGTCCCATACGGTGGTGTTGAACATAGCCACAAAGAATATGAAGTCTTGTGCAATAGCTATGGCCGTTGGGTACCCTGGAATGGTAGCATGCCTCATAATGCTGTAATTGGCGGTCAAACGGCCGAAGGTGAACCTCTTTACATTGGTCGTGCTCAACATGGTGGCACTACTACTGTTGGAAAAGTCCAACCGTCACATGGATCCTGTTATATACCCTATGGCGGCGAAGAAATGGGGTTCAAAGAATTTGAAATTTATGTTTCCCAGTAAAACTTTGTGGAACTTTGTGATTTTTATGTAAATATCGGAAAAGAATCTCTATCGCGGAATCTCTTTGTTAATGTTATGAAATTTTGATTTTATTAATCCCTTTATTATTCCAATATTAAAGTATTTTATTTACAATACAGAACTAAATAAGAGCAATGTTTAAGCTTAAAGAAATTGAAAGGTCTATGGAAGATCTCGTGTCCATAGGCCTCTTGTCTATAGATGAACTGCAGTCGACTTTCTTTCTTTACAATGAATAAGGTCTTACTTTCTTACTTTAGTTAATACAAAGTAGACGGGATCTTTCAGTGTTGGGTGTTTTGCAAACTGGTTTCCATCTGACTCTATCTCTGGCCATATTTTTTGCATTCTCCGTATCTATGTTTTTTTCTAAATGGAACAGTTAGTGATTTCTCCCATGTCATCCGTATTTTGCCTCTAGGCCTTCGACCTTCGCACCTTGCATGCGTCACTTGACGAGAAAGTCTGTCTGCTGGCATTCTTACGACATGACCAAACCATCTCAATTTTTGTTCCTTGATTCGGTCATTCAGAGGTTTGACTGTAGAGGGACTTAGATAGACGACCAAAAGAATGCATTTTTATTTTTGTGTCTGTGACCTTTGACCAAAACAGAGTTCGGGTTTTTAAGACACAGGGCGACATCTGTCATAGCATAGCATTATTTATTTTATATAAATTTCCATCGCAGACACAATCCATACACTTAGGCCAAAACCATAACAAAGACTTTAAATATAACAAGATGGGACATTTTCATTGCTACCATACATCGGCAGATGGCGCTGGAGGTCTAACATAATGTTATGTTCCAATATGGTGACATAAAATTATGTTATACTTGTTTTTGTTGCCGTCGTGTTCTGTTAGTTGTCTGTTATACACAAACACCATCTATGGTTTCATAGTAAAAATCAACTGCATTATGCACTATGTCCAATCTTTACAGTTCTATGTCTTTGACCATAACAATCATTCACAATCACTATTAATATTTATTAACCCGTTACGGACAACATGTGATACCCCGTTTGCACTTAAGTAACCGGAAATAATAAACACACTGGGTTTCAAATGCCAATTCAATAGCGCAAACGCCAAATAAATCCTCATAAAGAGTCAGTTCCAGAACCTGATATAAGCGAAAACGCATGTTACATCAAATCATGATGAAATAATAAGGTGGCGTAAAACGTCCAGCTGATTGGTTTCAATCTGTCAAATTTTTGTTATTGTGAATAAATTGTATGGAAACGTAAACAAGCATTTTGACATATTGAAGAATTTTCTGCCAAAAATGAGTTGTTGTTGTGCTACTTACGTGACCTGTTAAATAGATCTTGCATCAAATCATACCAAACGTCAAATTTGGTCACAATAATGTATTATTGTGAATTGCTTGTTTACATTTTGTATGTAATCTTATTTACAATAATGAATTTTGACAAATCTATCGCGTAAACGTCAAATCATGGTAGAATAAAGTAAAGGTAGGCCACAGCTAACAGCTGATTACAATTTTTTTCTTTTTATGGCCTAATCTGTCAAAAGCAGGGTTGACATTTTGTACTGTTTTTGACATTATGCAATCATAAAGGTAGATGTATCGCTAAATTGTTCCAACAAAAAACTTCTGCTGTAACACTATGGCCCATTATTACATCTTTCCTTTTGCTAAAGGTTAGATTTTAAAAGGCATAATAGAGAAATTTGGTGGCTTTAAAATATAAATTTCACAGTAAAAATTTATGGTACAAATGACCTTCATCAAATTTAATGTTCACTTTTAACTTTATGGTAACAGGAAAGCTATAAATCTGTTCGTTAAATCCAAAAAATAACAAAAGGAAAGTTGTAATAATGGGGGTATATCTTAAAATTGAAAACAAGGACAAAAAATGTGTATTCGCGTGGCAAAATAAAATTGTTGATTTTTTTTTAGCAAAACTTACGAATGAACTATTTATCAAATATTGATATTAATTTAAATTTGTTCCAAAAGTACGAGAATGTAAAAATTACAATTTTTGTAAAAATTCTGCTGACATTTATCTGCAAATCGGATGCCAGCAATCACGATGTCAGATTAGCCAAACTTGTCAAGTAGAAAATAAGTGAATGACATTTTTTCACTGTCATAAGTTTGGGAATAACTTTTGCTATTTTTGGAACACTTTTCCAACAAGAATATTCTGGAGCCTAGCTAAAGAAATGTTTTTACACTATATGACATATGTTTTTGTAATACGGGATACCTATGCAGGTACATATACCATTATTATTGTACCATGCCATTTGACGTTTTAAGCCATGGCTGCAGGGTGACATTTCTCAGTGATTTTCATACCTGGCCTACCTCTATTTTATTGTACCATGCGTCAAATAAATCCTCATAATCAATGTTAACCCGGCAAAAATATCTAGTGCAAACCCCGCTCAAAGGCAGAGAAATCGTGCACAGTCTTTTAACTCAATTGCATTTTTTAATACAAATTTTGGGTATAGATTGCAAGCTTTTCTTGCATATTTTAATATCAGGATGTACATATGGCCAACGACTACCCACATATGGTCTTCTATCAGAATAAATAGCTTAAAAATTATTAGTTGTCGCAATTTTAAGAAAAGAGAGGAATTGAGTGCACAATCTTTTCACTCAATTGCCATTTTCGAATACAATTTTTGGGGGTAGATTGCAACCATACTAAACACAAAAATCGAACAAGAATATAAAACCGTCTAGGGATAGGTAAGTCGACTTTAGATTAATCGATTAGTCGACTTTTTGCAGTTAATAGTCTAAAAATCGTGGTCGCCTTTTGGCTGGAGGGAAAATCGCATAATCGATTATCTTGTGATCGATTTTCGAGTTTGCCCATTGATTACTGACTTGGCGGTTTTACAGTTTTTGGCGGTTTTACATTATCAAAAGAAAACTCGAAAATCGACGAATAATCGATCATAATCGATTTTCTGCGGTTATGAAAAAGTCGAAAGTCGAGTTTTATGACAAGTGAAATAATCGCCAGACCGAAAAATCGCTTTTATAGTTTTAGCCCAAAATCGAAAAGTCGAAAAATCGATTATTGCTTTCTACTACCTATCCCTAAAACCGACCAAAAATTCACCAACTGTTGTTTTCGTAAAAATATTTGCTTCGTTTTTGTAGTCTGGTACTTTTTGCCGTTTTGTTATGGAGAGGCCAGAGGATGATTTTTGTTTGCCATTTGTTTTGTTCATGAGAGAGAATCAAATATAAAACAACTCAGCGGGGCGGGTTAACGCAATATACTAGCTAATTGTTGTCACACAAAAGTTTTTTCAAAAAGTTTGGGAAGCAAGAACTGACAAAACGCGAAAAAGCAGGGGTAAGCAATGGGGCTCCCATTTGTAATTGTGTGTGTACAACTTTCTCACAATACACAATTTAACTGATTGAAAAAAACATGGCACTCACACAATGACATCCCGTAAAGTATGCAATAGAAGAATATGTTGCCATTGCGATATAGTCAAAAGACTAGCCAACACCACTATAAATTCGGCGAATTTTAGCCGATGTAGTCGGCGGCGGCTTAACCCTTAAAAAATGAAGATCAGTTGTTTATCTTGCTAAATTTTATATTGAAGACAAGTTGGGAAATTCTGCATTTGTTTGCCGGCAATGGTTCCAATATTGTTTCGGCGTTTGAAAGATTTAAACGTATATCTTGGCCTTCCACAATTTGAACTTAGTTAGGGATGATGTTATTGATTGACTGTTTAAGGGTTGTTTACACCATCTATCAATGTCGTATGAGATGTCAAATTTTCTACCTGCAAATGTTGTACACATAGTGTGACCACTATGAAAATTTTCATCTATCAAAATGATTTGGCAACTCATATGTAAATTTTTCATTTAGGGAGCGCTCTATTTGATACGGCATTCTCGTATGTAAACATAAATTTATCAGCTGTTTTCTGGCATTCTCAAAAAAAAAATTGAAAAACAAAATCTTTTAAAAAAGAAAATGGAAAGTTATGTATATTTAAATATTTAGAAAAGTAAATAAAGGGTGTTTATAATGTTATTTTCAGATCGATTGGTCGAAAGAAGCAGTCTTGGAAATGATTGCTTTGTGGCAAAAACATGAATGCCTCTATAACCCCAAAAACCTATTCTACCACAACAAACATGCTAGATATTCATTTTCCTTCAACCAAAATTAAAATTTGCCCAAATTTGCAACTCAACAATAAATGTAAACAATGACAAAAACAGCTGTTTTTATATTTATAGGTTATGTCATACGAAAATAACACTTGTAGGTATGAACGCACAAATTGAAAGTTGTATGGATGACGTCAATTTTGACAAACATAGAGAATGTCGAATGGGTGAAAGAAATGACAGCTCATATGACATTGATATATGGTGTAAACAGCCCTTTAAGAAGCTTATAAGATATTTTACACACTCGGAGCTAAACAACAAATTGTCGAAAACGTTAAAACAAGATATAGGAACACGTTGGAATTCAACATCTATCCTGAGAACATATATCAAGTCCAGAATGAGATTAAAAATTGGTAAAGAATTTGACAAAGACTGATGTTTTAAACGTTTGGAGGGGGTCTAATCAAAATTTTTTAAAACAATTAGCCAAGAAAATTTTGGGCAGGGACGAGAGAGAGATTTTTTTCACATCTGTAGTGCGATTTTCTAACACATTTTTTGAGTTACCGACAAAAATCGGTAACATTAAAACTCAAAATTATGAATGAAAAGTTATAATAAAAGTTTACAATACGGTTGCTATCGGTAGAACTTTACGACTACTTTTTATTTGTCGCTAACTTACAAAATAATATCGTTAACTAACGAAATTATAAGCATTTTAATTTGACCGACATTTGTCGGTAACTCAAAAAATGAGTTAGAGAATCGCATTACTGGAAATAATGTTTTTACATAAGAATGTGTAAATATTAGTTTATAAGTAATTTTGCAATATGTATATTTTATAAGTATATATGACAATTTTTTGTGCTCAATTTTTAGTCACTCGACCATTTCTACTCAGATCCAGAACCCTTATACTGATTTTCAATTAAGTGTTGATCCTAATTTCTGCTTAAATATTATTTACCTCGATAATTGTGTTAATTTTTTCACCGAAAATTCCATCCAATTAAGAATTCATTTCCACAGAAAATGTTTAGGATGAACAGATGTTACAAAATGTCACCATTGCCTATGTGATTAAAACTAATACGACCTTTTTACCTAAATACGCTATAAAATGTTTAAATCTAAAATTTTCCCCGTGCTCAAATGTGAAGTGTTAAATATTTCCTCGAATTTTAATGGGATGGGATTCCTAGTAAAATTAATCAAACAATGTCTACCTACTAAATTCTCTCAAATGCACACACACGATTACCAAGTACTCACATCATTGGCAACACCATTGGTTGGTAATTGTGTCATGACAGGTAGCAAAGAGTAAACATGGCGCGATGTGTCAATTGTCAAACTATTGATTTAAAAAATTCTAACGGCAGTTAATATTTACCTCGAGACGCGAAGACACACAAGCAGAGAAGATTTAAGAGTGCAGGAAAGAAAATAAGTGAATTTGTTTAAAATAAAATTTCGGCGCGAAGAGGATAAAAGCATCAGGAACAGAAAATTATAAGTTTTGTTATAATAAAACATTGAAAATGTTAATGTAAATATAAAAAACAAATATCTGATCGATTTTGATGTGTGAGAAAAAAACCAACGCAACCAATATATTGCATTGTTACAACAAGAAAACAAGCACACAACCAAACAAACTGATTGCAAAGATCATCGACAACAAAAATAGAAATAGGAAATTTGCAAATTGCAGCAGCTGGAGAAGAGACATCGCTACATTTCCAAACTGAGGGAATGATGCACTTTCGGGATAGTTTATAAAAATAACAACAACTTCCAATGTGTACATAAAATATAAAGGAGGAGTAGAAACAAATTGGCCTCCAAAAATTGTATTTTCATCTTTGGATTTGGAACACAATTTAAAATTTCTCCGAGGCAATTTTAAAGCGTCATCGTATTGAATACCTTTTAAAGGAATTCTTTGGTGTGCTGCTACTTTATTACAAAAAGAAGGACTAAAAACGAAATAAAACAAACAACAAAATGGACATGCGCAGCTGGAAAAAAGTACTGTTGCAATGGGTAAGTAAATGAACAACATAATCACATAGAAACACAATGATGACGATGATTAACAAAAGAAAGGACAAAAAACGCATGCTTTGCCTACTTTGTATTACAGCACAGTAGCAACAACAAAAATTGAAAGTGAAAAACAACTGCCAGCCATAATCAAAGGTGGAAAGATGTACTTTGGTTAGGTACATACATGTACACATAGGCCGGCCTCATCTGTCTATGTGCTAGACACATTTTATGTAAACAAAAGGACTGGTGTGTGTTTGAATTTGTTTGTGCAACACTATGCTATTTTTGTTGTTTTTGGCTGAATTGTCTACGTTGTAAATTTGGAATAAACAACATTGACACCACCATCCATCATTAGTTTGTGAGAAAAAATTGGATATAGAAAAATGTAATGTAATTATGCTTGATGGCATTTAGAATGGAAGGTTAATCACTATGGAATTGGGAAAAACATTCTCCTTTTTCGATAAATATGAAAAATGTATTTCAATTATTAGAAAATTCCTTCATTCTGTTTGGATGTGGCGGTTTGGCATAGAATTGTACCGATTCCAACATACAAAAAATCTATTTTGAAAAGTACTTTCGGGTATGTGATGAAAACCGAATCGACTCGATTTGCAGAATCGAAATGGTATATAATCGGAGTTCCGTTGATGATGTATATAGTTTTGCTTCGCAAACGCCCCTTATTTGAAAAATATTTTAAAAATCCATTTTCAATTTTATTAAAATATTCACAAAAATTGGAGATATACGATTTCGATTTATGGCAAAACGAGTCGAATCGTTTTCCATCACATACCTGTTTCTGTAGTGAGCTGCACTTGACGAGCAACAAATCCAGTTTTTTGGATATTAAACTTTCGGTCAACGTTGAAGGTTTTTGCTTACCACGGTTACTTTCGAAATTGCAGGCATAAGTTAAGCCGACCCACTAAGCACGGATCGAGATTAACTTTTTCCCACAGATAGTTCTCGCCTCCCGATTACCACAATAAATAACTTATATATATATTTCTTTGTTATTTGTGCTTTTAAAGTGTAATGTATAGTAGATAGGGCTTTTATGCTATTTGGGAAATCATTTTTTTTCTGAGGAATGGGTCCTGAATGCTGCAGAACCTGACCTTTGCATATGGATATCATTTTAAATGTTATGGAATTTACTTGTAAACTGTACGAAAAAAATTAAACTTAAAAGAAACTTTTGTTTGCATACCCGACATTTTTATTTGTCCATATGAGAACATCCTAAATCCCGATCGAAGGACGGCTTTTTACACAAACAAACAATTTAAGAAAATTTGAATCGCGTAGCCCAGGTTTGCTACTGTCCATAATAGAAAGTCTCAAATCGCAGGCGAAATGCTGTCTACATGCTATTGGGCTAGGTTAGGTTTAAGGATGTGCAGTCATCTAATAGTATAGGTGGCTGCTTCACTCGGAGACCGTTGGTCCACTGTGTTCATCCTGGATGGGTTAAATATGTTGAAAGTGATGTAATGATTATTGTGAGGTAAATATGATGATGAGATTGATGAAGTAAAAATGTTTACGAGGAAAAATTTATTGAGAGCTCGTTATTGCTCGATGAATTGAAGATACAGAAGGTTCGTGGATATTGCTCGTTGTGTTTGAGATGAAGAAGAATATATTTCCAAAGTGTGGTTGACCGATCTTTTTACTGAAAATAGGAGGAAAACATCCCTTCTACATCCTCACATAGTCTGCAGTAGTCAATGCCTCTGTCATCCCAGTTAAATATCACACTTTGCAGTGACACGTGATTGCCATTCCTAATTTGTCGAGTGAGAGGTCTTCTGCGACGAGAGACCACAGGCCAGATAGCTTTGGATGACCTGTAGATCTCGCTGTAGATTTCATTAAGTTTGCCGATGTAGTAGCACATCGATGCCCGGACAGTTCCATCAACTGATGGGTCGTTATATTTAGAGCCACCTCGAAATAGTTTATCTGTTAATTCGTTTCCCATTATATAGGAATTATCCAGAACCTTCCTGCAGTCAGGGATAGCTGGAGAGTTTATGGTTCGAGACTTGAGATCCTTGAAGGCCGCATGTTTAGTCACCGGTTCTATAAGGTTTTCTCCAAGCCCTTTCACCAATTTTGATAGCAAAGATCTCTGCCTGAAAGAGAGGGACTTTGCCAAAATTGTGACTTTCGCAACCTAAGAGCCGTTCTAGGCGTCCGAAACCGGAGCTTGAAGAGTGCTTTCAATTGAGTAGGTAATCAGTATTGATGCAGGTTATTGTACTCTGGATAGTTTGGACATTAACGCTTTGTTCCCTAGTGCTTGCCACCAAACAGTGAACCGTAGGTTAGAATGGGTAGGAAAACGGTTACATACAGACAATTCCCAACTTTTCCCAATTGAGTTAATATAGGTCTTAATTCCTTTCCTCTTCCGTTTTTAGATACACTTTGCAAAAAGTCAGAAAAAAGGGTTGGTAAAAATTTGTCACTTATCAGGACTACCACATCATCGCATAGGTCACCCACCTTAGTTTTCAGCCGGTTGAAACACACACGAATTGATCTACAATTTCCTTTGAATGTCAAATGTCACACATAAATCCAGTTTAATATGTCCAGTTTAATTTAATGATTTCGAATATTTTAAACAAGTGTCAACTTTCCTACTTATGATCCTGGTTTCTACGATAATTGAGTTTATATATATGTTTTTGATCGGTCAGTGGAATAAAAGTCTCGCATAAATATGGGTTTTAATGAAAATTTGATTTTGAAAAATTGACCGCCATTTTTTTGCGAGAAGTTCATCAATTCCGATGTCAAATTCGCGAAATTGTAAAAAAGTGGACAATTTTTATTACAGCTATTGTTCTGACTCCAATGTGTCTCAGAAAAAGCTCAATTTTCCAATCTTAAACTTTATTTCGCATATAGTATTCACGCATATAGAACTCACAAAAAATATTTTTTTAATGGGAAGTCATCCAGAGACACAGTGCGGCCGGATTTATTTGTGTTGAACTCAAATAAAACTTGATGACTTTGGGCATCTTGTTTGTACTTGCCAAGATTTTTTAAATTTAGTTTTCATTCTAAAACAACCTGCCATAAATAATTATAATTGGACTCCCTTCTGATTCAATTTTAATTAATTTGTCCTTTATTTTTCAGATCACCGAATGTGGTTTCATGGAACGCAATTATTTCAATATCGAACAATCCGATATTGATGCCTTTTATCAAAATTTCAGTTTACAACATCCCAAGACAGCCAATAATGGCAAATGCCGGAAATTGAGTGAATTTCTTAAAGGTAAGCAAATCATTTTACTTTTTTTTATAAAATAATAATATTCAATTTCTCTTCTATTTTGCGTAGAATCCTATCCCCAATTTGAAGTTCATCTAGATGATGAAAATTGTTTAAGTTCTTCGGACTACATTTATATATATTCCTTGTTATTGCATTTCTGTTGTGTTAAACATCCACAGACTGTATTTCATGAAATATGTCAACGTTTGCCGGAATATGCTCAACAATGTATTGCTTCGTTTTTCAAGGAGCTGCTTGAAACAGAACCTATCACCAAAGAAGCATTGCGTCATGCTATTGCTGAAGTGCTAACAACACATGTATCACCGCCACGTTTAAATGATTCCATATCGAGTAATCAATCGGCCCTAAGTATTTTTGGTGGAATTGGTGGCGGTGGTGGTGCTGGTGCTGCCAGCATTACTAGTAGTATAACATCACCTGGTTTTAGTCGTTGTGATTCACCACTAAAGACGCCAAAACGCTGCGCCGGACCGCAACGCATATCACCAACGACACCCAAGTCATATTTGCTCGAAGAGCGACAACGTGAATTGTATAATTTGAGGGTAAGGAAGAAGGGATAATTTGCTTGAATTTTTTATTTGAATATCAATTTAAAATGTGTTTTTATTTATTTTTATTATTATTATTATTATTAGGCCCAGCTTGAAACGGAACGTTATGAGAAGGGCCTCTTAGAGGTACAAATCAAACAAAATGAGGATAAAATCCTTAAGTTGAGTGAGTATTATTAAATGTTTGATGGGAGTTGTAGAGAAATTATATTTATTTGTTTTTTTTTTATAGATCAAGACCACAAAAAGTTACAACATCAAATCCAAGATTTGAAAAATGACATTATACTTAAAACCAGTGATGGCAGCAGCAGTTCTTCAAATCGTGAAGGTCATGAAGATCAGGTATGTTTTTTATGTAACTATGAACTGAATTTCAAAACAAAATGTAGAAAAAAATCTTCGGAAAGTGGTCTTCATCACAGTTGGTACAAAGTGATTCTCGCCAACTAAAGAAAGTGGCGAATCTTTAAAGTATGCAACCAAAATTGATTATCTTTTAGCTGTTTCAAAAGCTCCATGTTTTAAGATATCTCCATGAACTTGGCCCATTAATATGGAGTCATTAGAACAAAATTACTCCATATGTCTCAAATGATATGTCATTTGCGTAGAGAATTAACATCTGTTATTTTGTGAATAATGCTTCATTTCTATTAAGATCTTCATCTAGAGTGGGTACTGCTGTAAAGATCCGCATGAATGCTTGGCACACATAACGCCAGAATTCAAGCCATGATAACGTCGCATTTTTTGGCGATAGTGAAACCTATTACATTTATTGAGTACTTGAGCCATGGATAATTTCTCTAATATCGGATTCAGAGTTCAGCTCAAAGTTGATTTAGGTTATACTCTTTGATATGACAGCAAAACTGTCGATTTTATTTTTACTGCTTATATTGAAATAAATTTGCTCGGCATAAGTTGAATGTTTGGACTGGGTTCAGATCGATCATAAACAAATTTTCGATTTAAACGAAAAAGAAAGTCTTAAATCCTCGGACGAAGGCAGGCTATTTATAAAAAATTTAGATTTAAACTAAACTTGTGTCAAAAGCAAGGGATTTTTTTAACTTTCGGTGCCCATATCTCGGGAAGTATAGACTTCCTGCCCAAGATATATATATTGGCGTGATTAGCATTGCAAGCCCTACATGTAAAAAATTTCAGATCTATCAGAATCCAGTCGATACATTCAACCTGCTCCATTTGCTCTTCATCCTTGATCCGAATCGTGCCCCCATATTTACTGATAGGGCTTAACCTTAGAATCTGAGGATTTTATCTACAGATTTGTGGCTATATTTGCCCCTACTAATCCTAATAATTGTCCCTTTTTTAGATACAAAAACGTTTAATTAAGGAAATGACTTTGAAGGAAAACGAAATCATAAAACTCACAGATGTGGTTCGTAATTTGCGTGAAGAAAAGGCTTTGGTGCAGGAAAAACTAAGCTATGCCCAAAAACAAATTGTCATTTGTATGAATCGCATCAAGGAGTTGGATTACAAGGTCGATGAATTAAGTGATACAATTGAGGTAAGTCGAATGATATGCTTACAATTTGTTCTTCTAGCACACACACTCAAATTCCTCCCCTTTCCCCAAATGTGTTCACACAGAAAAAAGATGGCACCATTAAATATCTAACCGACAGCAAATTGGAGTTGGAACAATACATTGCTGAATATCGTTCAGCAAATATGCACAGCGATTTAAACGGTTCTATGGAATGTTTTGATAGTTCATTTGCTCGCAACATTGGCAATACAAATGCCTCTAGCAATGTTAGTAGTCCCGAAAATCTGGGAGCTTCGGTCGTTGATATGCAACTACGCGAAAAGGAGCATGAAAATTCCAAACTAAAAGAAGAGCTAGAATTGGTTAAAGATGAACACAAACGTTTGGCAAAGAGTCTTCAAGATTTGGCAGAAAAACAAGCCAAAGAATTCGATATTGTTTGGGAACATCACAGTATGTTAGCTGAGGAGTCGCTGCCAGAAGATTCCCTGCAAAGTGATCCCCTCGAACAATTTAGTTTGTTCTCAAGTTGCATGGAAAAGATAAGTAGTTTTCATAAGCTCGAGAAAAACAAAATCCACGAATTGGAAGAAGAGAGTAAAAAGTTACAAACTGAAAATGCCGATTTAACATTAAAGCTTGAGTCTCTGAATGAGGAAGTATTGGAATTGAAGTGTAATGTGAACGAGGCCCAAAAAAACAATGAACAATTGTTAAAGGATAAAGAAAACATGTTGGCTGCGGAGCGTAAACAACAAGTGGAAATGGAACAATTGCAGGCCCAGAAACAGCAACTTTATATTGAGTTGCAAGAAGTAGTATCTTCCAAGAATTTCCTTGATTCAGAATTGTTGAAAAGCAGACAAGAGGCCGAAGAAATGCAACAGAAAACTATTGAGATGCAGGAAGACTTCTTGCAAAAATCCAATGAATTTGAGTTGCAAATCAAGGATCTCTTGGATAGTCTAAACAAACAAACTGAAGAATTGAAACAGTATCAATTAACTGAGAAAACTCTCAGGGCCAATTATGAACAACTTGTCAGTGAAAATGAAGATCTGAAGAAGAAATCACATAGTGCGGACCATCATCTCAGTGAAATGAAGGAGGATATTGAATTAAAACAGCAAGAAATAACCAAATTGGCCAAGGAAATTTCAGAATTCGCCCAGAAGAATGTTGAATTGGAAACAAAAATCAATGCCCTGGTTGAGGAATGTGAAAAAGAAAAGCGTGATTGTGAAATGGGACAAGATGTAATCAGATCACTACAGGAACAACTTGCAGCTTTGCAAGAGGAAAAGGACACGGAAGTTAGTAATTTGGAAAAGGAGCTGGATTCGTTGAAGCATAAAAATGCCAAAGTTCAACATGATATGAATAAGCTTCAAAAGGAATATGAAGAACAGCTGGAACTATACCAACAAGATAATGAGAAACTACAAAAACAAATTGAAATGCTACAAAAAGAACATGAAAAGAAAACCTTGAACTTGGAAGCTAAACACCAACAAGAAATGCAGAGCCTTGAAGAAAAACTAAACAATTTGGTAGAAGAAAAACAAAACTTGTTAACAAAACTGGAAGCTGAGACAAATGAGCATCAAAAAGAAACCAAGGATATTGACAGTAACTACAAACAACAAATCAACAACCTGGAAGAACAAATTAAATCCTTCGCATTGGAAAAGGAAAGCATTGAAAAGGAAGTTGTGGGCCTTCATAAAAACTATAAACAACAAATCCACAACCAGGAGGAACAAATTAAATCCTTGGAAACAGAAACAGAAAACTTGGGAACAAATCTTTTAGAACTGTCCGAGAACTGTAAAGAATTGGAAAGCATTATCTCCAAACTTAAGGAAGAAAATCAACATGAAAAACATGAGAAAGAAAACTTGGAAGATAAAATCACTGAAATGCAGAAATCTATTAATGATTTCCAAGAAAGCTCTACGCAACTAAAAGATCAAATTGAACAACTCAAGGAAGAGAAACTCAAACAACAATTGGCCTTTGAAAGTTTGGAAACTAAACATCATGAAGAAATAAAGACCTTGGGCGATAACTTTAATAAATTACAAATGGAAAAGCAACAAGAAATCCAGAATTTATTGAAAGATATTTCTATTAAACAAGAAAACTATGTGGCCTTAGAAAAAGATTTACAACATGCCGAGTCCATGAAAGTCAAAAATCAAGAGAACCTTAAGGAAATGGAAACACAACTCCAATGCCTACAAGATGCTCTAAAAGAAACCAATAAGAAATTGGAGAATTCAGAGCAACAACACAAGGAAATGGAAAAATTAACAACAGATTTGTCTACCATTATCAACAATACCCTAAAGCTTTTCAATGTTACTGGCAATCAAGAAAACTCCTTGGAGAACATTTGCAATTTGGAACAAGAAATCAAAAAACTATTGCACCAGAATAAGGAAATGAAATCCAAAATGTGTAATCAAGAATCTTCACAAGTGGATACCACACATAAATTGCAACAATTAGAACAGCAACTCAATGAAAAGAATCAAGACCTCGACAGGCATGCCAAAGAGTTGGATGATCTTCGCAAACAAACTGAGGAATATGAAAACAAATTCATTCTTCTAAGAGATCAACAAAAACAATTTGTTGAAAAAGTCACCCAAGATTTGAATAAAAAGGAACAAGATTTCACTAAACAAATGCAACAAGCTGCCGTGGAATATGAAGCCTCCATGGAACGTGTTCGACATGAATTGACATTGGAAAAGGAACATCATGAAACCAAGGAGAAAGAGTTACTCATGGTAATTGCCCAACATAATGATGTCAAAAAACAACTAAATCAAAAAGAAGCTGAAATTTCCAAGCTAATGGCCACTTTGGAGGCACTGCAGCAACAAAATCAGAAACTGAAATTATATGAAAGCCGAGTAGCCGAATGTTCCACGGAGAACAATAAATTGCAAGAAGAAATTGAAAGCTTTAAACGTGAGGTACATCAAAATGCCATGCGTTTGGTGGAGGCTGATAAGGCTCTCAATGAACTTCTCGATTTGACCAAGGAACATGAAAACAACAAACAGGAAATTTACAAACTCCGCAATGAGTTGCAAGAGAAACAAAACACCTTAGACTCTCAACTTGAAGTACAACAAGATTTGGAACAACAAGTCAAGGAACAAAGTGAAGCCATTGCCAAATTGTCTGCAACCTTAAAGAAAATTGAACAACTCAAAGAAAACTTGAATGAACAATTGGCTAAGGAACAAGAAGAAAAATCCTTACTTTTGCAATCTTTGGAAAAATCAACAGATCAATTAAACTCCTTGCAAGAGGATCACAAACAGCAGGCATCATCTTGGGAAGAAAAATACCTTGATTTGAAGCAACAAATGGATGAGCTAACCTTACAAAATACCAAATTACAGGGAGACTTGCTGGAACGTGATGCTGAATTGCGTATGAGTTTGGAAGATCATGAACAGGAACGTGATAGTTTCCATCAAGAATTGTCAGAGGTTAAACAAAAACTCCTAAATGCCAATGAAAAGTTGGAACAATTCGACATGTCGCTCATGGAAATATTGGCCATCATGGAAAATAATTTCAATTTGAAACATGAACTTGATATGCAGAACATCAAAAATACCTTTAATATCCCTTCTGGAGATCTGGCGGCCACCAAGATCACTCAATTAAGAGAAAATCTCAATATTGTGCTACACATGGAACAACAACAGCGTATGCAACACAATGAGACCTTGGAAGCCTTGAAGACAATTGAAAAATCCAATGTGAGCCTACAAACCACCATTGCCACACAAGAAAAGAATTTACAAGAGTTAAGAGAACAAATTGAAAATGAAGAGCAAATTGCCCAAAAGAGAGCGTGTCAAGAAATTAAACGCCTGGAGGAAGATCTTCTTAATCTCGAAAAGGTCAATGAACGTTTGACCAATGGCAATTTTAATTTGCAAGAATCTCTAAGCCAACATGAAAAGGATCTTGAGCAAGCCAAAGTGAATCTTCAAAAATTGGAAAAAGAAAAACATCAGCTCCAACAAGACATTACCTCGAAAACTCAGCACATTGAAAAATTGCAACAGGAAGAGAAAGACTTGCAGCAAAATCTTAAAGACAAGACCCAGCAAATTGAACATATTCTAGAAAAATCCAAACTTTTAGAACAGCAAATTGAAGAGAAATCCATAAAATTGCAAACCCTCAACAAGGAACATCAAGAACTAAAGGATACCACACAAAAACAACAACAGTTAATAGAGGAATTACAACATCAACTATCCTCTCTACAAGCAGAACAATTGAAATTGAATGAGAAACTAAAACAACTACAAAACACCAATGATTCTCTTGAAACTGAAGTATCCAACAAAACTAAAGAACTCCTCAACTTAAACAACAAATCCGCAGAACTTTCACAATCCGTACAAAATCTAGAACAACAATTACAACTGACCACCAAAAAACTTGATGAAACTGAAGCTTTGAAATTGAATAGCGAAAGCAACTTGCAACAAATACAATCGGAAGCGCAACAACTAAAACGTGATATGGATTTCCTTAAGGCTCAACAACAATCGGCTGCCGAAGAAAATCAACGACTTAATGGCGAAATTGAAAGCCTCAAGCAGGACAAACAACATTTGCGTGAGGAAATTCGTGACACCAAGTCGGATCTCCAAAGAGCAAATGACAATGTTACCCAGTTAATCCAGCAAATTGCCTCCATACGCATGGAAAAAGAATCTGTGGTGGAAGAAAACACCTTGCTACGCAAACAATTGGAGGAAAGTGGTAAACATCATTCCACTTCGGAACACAAACTAAAATCCATCATAGAGAAATCCCAGGAATATGAACGCAAACTCTTAACCACCGAAAATGAACTGAAATCCACCAAGGCCTCTTTGGAAAAATGTGAACTGAATAATCAAAAACTTACCCATGAAAATGCCAAACTTAAAGATTCTCAAGAAACCTCCACCAAGAGAATTGAAAAATTGGCCCTTAAACTTGGAGATTCACAAGCCAAGAGTACTAAACTGGAAAGGGACAATGAGAAGTTGAGCAAAGCACTTGAAGCCCACAGCACCACAGTTGAAGCTTTGCAAAAAGAAAAAGACGTTTTGCAAAATGAAGCCAAGGCCCTCAAAGAACGCCTATCACGGGCCGAAAGGGCCCATGAACAATTGGCCGCCAAGGTACAAAATCTTGAAGTGCTTAACAGTCAATTGCAGGAAACCAAGCAAAAGCTGGAAGCCTCTGAAATTGATGGTAAATCCAAACTCAATAAATTGGATAAAATGCGCATTTCAAATGAAGAGAAAATACGCAAGCTTGCCAATTCTCTACACAATGCTGAAAATTCCAATGTTAAATTGAATTTGGAAATTGGTTGCCTCAATTCAGAATTACAGAAGCTAAAGGCCCTCAACAATCAAGAACAGATACATGATCTGAATCACAAACTCGAATTGGCTCAACAACAATGTCAGCAGCTAGAAGATCTCAATGAACAACTGCACCAAGAAATTGATCACCTTAAAGAAGACAAAACCAATCTAACTGATCAACTATCCAAACTTACTCTTACACTGCAAATTACCCGCAATGAACTGGAAGAAATACGTTCCGAACTTTTGGTTATACGTGATGAAAAATCTCGTGTTCAAGTTGAACATGAAACATCTACCTTGAAACTGAAAGATTTAGAATCACAAAATGATCATCTTCTGTGTGAACGTAGAAATCTCGTGACCACATTAGAATCACGCATTGCCACGCTGGAAGAACAGCTCTCCATCAAATGTAAAGAAGTTAATGAGTTACAACATGAAATACAAACTTTACGCGAAAGTTCTGAATCCAACTCTTCGCTATTGCAACAAAATGTCACAGCTAATAATTCAGAATTGGAACAATTACGTGAACGTCTATCCTCAGCCGATGATGCTTTACAAAAGGAACAACAAATTGTTGCCCAATTACGTTTGGATAATCAAATCCTGCACACCAAATATCAAGAATCTAAACAACGTGTCCTCGATGCCACCAAAAACAGTGAAGAACGCATCAAAGAGAATCGTTTAGAATTGGAAGGAAAATTGGAGAAAATGAAAAATAAAATGGTAAGTTTTGAATGTAATTTTGTTTGCATAGTTTTGTTACTGTTTTTGTCCTTTAAACTTATCCCATACATAAATACTTACATATCATTGATCCGTATACATACATCCACACAAGGACATCACACTGTATGTTTGATTTTCGTTAGTTTTTAATTTTGTGTTGTAGATTTTTTGTTTGTTTTTTTGTTGCTTTTTTTTGCTATATGTCTGTTTATTGGTCCAGTGGTACAATTGTTTTTGTGTTGCATGGTGTTTGTTTTCCTATTCATAAAGTTTTGTAAAATTAAAATGTTTTATAAATTGTTACGAGCGCGGATTCTTTTTCAATGTCTTTATGAAAAGACACAACTTTTTAATTTCATAGTAGGAATATTGGATCAATAGCCTGAAAGCTGTAAATTTCTGAGAATCTTAGATAAAGATCTGAAGTTCATATTGGAAGATGGGCCATATCGTCGGCCCACTCCCTCGAA
This sequence comes from Musca autumnalis, assembly GCF_047663935.1. Classification (NCBI taxonomy): domain Eukaryota; kingdom Metazoa; phylum Arthropoda; class Insecta; order Diptera; family Muscidae; genus Musca; species Musca autumnalis. Next base: position 133,356,920 of record NW_027411866.1, on the reverse strand, counting down.
TACCTCCCTTACAACGGATCAACATATTTCTCTAAAACGATGCGTAGGATATCTTTCGTAGGATGTATCCAATTTGGTCCATACTTTGCACATCATAATCCCAGTGAGTTTTGTCTCAACTTAAGGGAGAAAGTGAAAAAAACTCACTGTGGAATTTCGTTCAGAGTAACCTGACATAGATCAGGTTCGAATATGGACTATATCGGATACCTCCCACACAAAATTTCAAAATTTTCGAAAAAGTGCAGTTTAAGGATCGTTGTACTTTGCACATCATAATATTTCTATCATACATAAATCAGGTTCAGATATAGACTAAATATATCGATCCACTCCATGGGTTACCTGTCCCACAAATGTCAAAATTTTTCAGAAAAGTGCAGTTTAACACCAGCTCACTGAGACCTGAGATAATAGACCAAGAGCTCCACAAACACCGTCGGCACCAACTGAAATGAGTCATAAGTAGGCCTTATAACAACATTCAAAATATGGCCGAAAGGGTTGTTACTTCAGTCAAGAAACACTTCAAGATTTTGCTTAAATATGTGGCATATCTTCTTGTTAGTTATACAAAGTTCGCACAATAATGCCCACATTTTATCCATCTCCATCTCCCAAACCAGGAAACAAACAATTTTAAAATCAAATACCATGCATCCCGAATATTACTTTGCCTGATTCAATTACGTTAACTCCTCCCCACCCCCAAAACTCATTTAATCTGTCACATCACAAAACACTTGCATCTTCCGATTTAACTTCAGATTCATTCTACCAATTTTGTAAAATGTATATTTTTCTGATTCTAAAATTCGTTTTCTTCTCTTTTTCTTCTCTCTTTTTTCTATTCAAAGTATGAATTTGAAACTGCAACAACGTCGTTATCAACAAAAACAACAACAACAAGTGTTGGTGGATGTAAGCTGCATTGGAAAAATCGCGTACATTCATGTTTTCGATATTTCTTTGTTGTGGTTTTCAGTCAGATTATTTTAATTGGAATTCTAAATTATTTTTTAAACAAAAACGATTTAGAGTTAATATTCAAAAGCAATAGACCAGCAGTGTTTTGATAGACTAAACATTTCAAGCTTTTCCCCCATATGGGGAAAAGTTTTGAATCCTCTGGAAGACTCTAGTTATAAGAGGCTGTGCCTTTTTTCTGTTAGAATATTATTAATAATTTTATTATTATTTAAATATTATATTCTAGTTTATATACATATGTAAATGATGCATGCATTACCAACCATACCTTGTGCAAAATTCTTTATAAAGAAAATTTTCAAAATGTAAATAAATTATATTACTATTTTTTTGGTATAAAACAATAATTAAAGTTGCATTTATTTCTTTGTTGTCTCTGTTGTGATGTCCTCGTGTTCTGTCTGTGGTATATGTTTTCTGTCTGGTCATATTACAAATTTTGTTGTGAATTTGTTTTATTGAGCCTTCGAACATTAAAAAAAAAGAGAAACTCATGTTTCATTCCCATGAAATTTTTACTACACTCGATCTGTTTTCTATTTCTTCTTTTTGTTTTTCTTTCAAATTCTTATATATGTATTTTTATTTGTTTGTCCTATTCCTATTCATCCATACAACCATCATCAAAACCTGTCTGGCTTTTTTGCGTTTTATTCAATAAAAAAATAAATAAAATCCCCTACAACCACACACACACACACCCACCCACCCAACAATAGAAAACTCTATATACGGAAGAAATAACCAAAATGAAAACGAAACAGGAACGTGAAGTGGCTAATATTAAATCGGAAATGGATGTTTTGAAAGCACAGGTAAGTTAAACATTACCCTAAATTTTCTTTTAATAATAAATTGTTTATTTGTTTCCTTTCCGCAGAACTCCAAATATGAAGAACACACTCGCAAACTGTCCAATCAAATTGTCCGCCTAAATGAAAACATTCTAGAGTATCAAAAAGAAAATACCATTTTATCTACAAAATTAAAACATCTCTTGGAACATCATGAAACTGAAAAATTCAAACGTCCCAATTCTATCCATGTTTCAACTATTTCCTCGACCAGCTCAAATGGAGCCTCCAATACAGGCACCAATTTAGCCATGGAAGACGAAGAAGGTGAAGTTTTCAATAACACCTATTTGACAGATTTGAAAACTGGCCGAATGTCGGAATATATGAGTAGAGAAGTGTGGTAAGTTAACAGCTTTTTATTTAAATTTAAATTTAAATTTTTTATATCAGAACCATAAATGTAATTCCACACATTCATTCCACCTTATTTAGGCGTCTACAACAAAATATTTGTTCCTGCAGCCCATGGTCCTCTAAGATAGACTCATAATGAAATAATGTAATAAGGCTACTAATTGGAGTAGTTTTGTTGTTGAATAGACTTCTAAACGTCTCGATCTTCTGCACTGATCACAATCAATGTTTTTCTTTAATATAAGACGTTGTTCAGAACCTCTCCTTCTGTATAAATTGGTTCAATTCCAAAAGACCTTTAAATGCTCCCAAGTTTTCATTTTGACGAACAAAAATATTTTTGATTTTATTTTTGCCTTATTAAGTCGAAGATAATTTAAAATGATATTTTAATCAATTCTCTTTCGAGTTGAGCGGTTATGACTTTAGAGGTAACTTGAAAAATTAGGAGTCTACCGTAGTCCCACACATCCAACCATTATGCAACGATTCACGGGTGGTTAAGTTCGATCATCAGTTTAAATAAATTGATAAAAACTTCCACAGACTATCGAAACATTCTAAACAGGATGTTGTCGATGCCAATATCTGCTTGGATGTTATAGGCGAAACCATCCAAATCACTATCTAGTATAGGTTTTTGGCGCAACTGAGATACGATCAATTACTACTGGGGGCCAGGATTGATGGTGCAACGTAGAACAATTGCCCAGTACGCAACACCAGCCTGCATGACACGCTGCAACTTTTCAACTGTGCACAGCCAAACCAATACTGTTCAGGTGGCGTCTTTTCCAAACTTGGAGTTGGAAGCAGAGACTTCTAGACATTTTGTACTTGTGGTATAGACGGACGTCCAGAAGACTTTCCGCCAAACTCTCTTTGTCATATCATTTTTCGACATCTTCAGATGATTTCTATGTAGTCGGCATATGCGAGTAACACGTGTCACTTGGGTATTGAATGATACACATTATAGACTATCTCCCCTTTGAAGCCTCCTTGGGTATTAAGAGTTTCGGAAAGAAAGCTCAAACTTGTATTGGAACAGTTTTATCCGCACCAACAATGGCCCTGTACTTCACCAAAAGGTTGAAGTATCAATCTTCTCCTAATCAGTCTCTCCCGCATTTGAAGTAAGATGCTGATGTAGCTGATGGTGGATTCAGGTTTAAGGTTTTAGTCGTTCGATAGTATCGATTTGTCACCTTTTCGAGACTACGGCATATCCGGAAAACGTTCCTCTATCCAAATGCCAACAAATGTTGCCTATATTTGAATAAATGTTTCAAGTATCGATTTTTTTCATATGGGTCTCTATAGGATTTGGTCTAAGATTATGATCTGACTGATGGTGGACTTGGACTTTAATCGTTCCATAGCATAGTATCGTCTTGTCTTTTCTTACGCGGGACATATCATCCGGTAAACGTTCTTGTAGTGAAATGGTGCAGATGATTGCATCATATCAGGTTTCCTAGACTCAACATTACATCATGTCAGCTGTTTTTAAAAGTTCCTCTTATAGCTCAAAGGATCCTACTGCCTTATTATACTTTAGTCGTATTTCTAATGTTTTGAATTGTTGGTATTCTATCCTACAACTGGAAAAGTGGATATTGTGTTGGTTTTCTCCATAGATCAAAAAAAACTACCCTATCAGAACGAGAAAAGCGTTTATCTTCTTCAAGCAAAAAAAAAAAAAAAAATCTACTCTTAATTTGTCCTCATGTGTATCGACTCAAGTACGTTTTCTCCTGCGTGTGCTTAGAATATTTCAAGGGTCTCTTTGTCCTCACCTTTGGTCGGAGCATGGGCGAGTTGAGACTAATCATTAAGGCGGAATGTTGCTAGTCTTTAATCAACCTTAGAAAATCAGGATATTCATTTTTTTAATATTTCATTAAATACAAACCTCAGGGTCATGTCATACTGTTGTCTCCTGTCATGGCAGCTTCACCTATAGGTGTTGTTGTGATACCTTTCCAATTTCGTCGTACATCTTGCAGAACGGTTATATCGACCTTTTACTCTGCAATTACACCCGTTAGTGTGTAGACAGTGTCAGAATAATCCAGGTGCAGGTTGGTCGACAGCAAAGTAGGGGTTTTTAATAGCTGTTTTCTTAGTAAGATACTTTTTCCAGAGGTGGTTTGCTAATCCGAAGTCTTAACCCAAGTTTTTATGTTGTTGTTGTAGGATACCTCTTTTTTTACAAAATGCACTGGTGGGCTGAGATCTAGATCATTTCGAATCTTATTCCGCGACCAACTTTTTTATGTACCATGTTGGTGAATATGTTGCGGAGCAAGTGACAGGCTTTTGAGGTAGTTCCTCCGTTGACACAAGGGTCCACTTTAGATCCCGACAAGTCCTAGACTTTGCAATGTTTAAGTACATTTGTTTCTTGTATGTCTTAACTCCAAACACAGCGAAAGAAAGTCGCCCAAAATCCTCATCCATTTGTCCTTAGAAAACAGTAGAAAATCATAGTATGTACTATAATTTTAAACGTAATTATTTTCATATATTTTATTTTATTACAGCGCCGAAGAACTTAAATATCGCAACTCATTGTTACCACCTCATTTGAGAAGTACCTATGCGGCACAATATGACAGTGAAATTGCCGAAGATGAACTAAAAGTAAGCAATCTAATACATCCTGATTTAATTAGTAATTTATCAAATATTGCACATAATCATTATTCAACTCCCTCACCACCACCACCACCGCTATCATCATTATCATCATCATGTACCCTATTGCATGATGATGGTGTTGATGCAATTGCTACATGCAAGCATCACCATCATCATCACCACCACCATCATCATGTTGTTCAACACAATGTATCCTCGGCGGCGAAACATATTTTACATACATCACAACTGAGTAATATTAGTTCCATTGAATCCAATAACAGCAGCAGCACACCAAGATCCATTAAGACAATGCATTCTACACCATTGATAAAAAAGAAAATGCATCCAAATATTTCTAGAATTATAAGTCATTTAAAGTAAAACAAAAAAGACAAAGACGACCGACCCTCTTATTTATATATGTTATATATGTATGTCTGTATGTAATCATCACATCTTCCTTCTGGACAATTTTTTGTAAAACAGGAAATTTTTGCTTAAAAAAAACAAGAAACTAAATTATAAATAGCAACAAATAAATTGTGAATAGAAGCAAATAAAATAAGTTTCAAAAACATGTAATTAAAGTTTTTCAAATTTGTTTCAACAATCTATTTATTAAAAATTATTTGTCTCCTCAGTGTTTTTGTCTTGTCTGTCGTCCAATGTGTTGCAAATGTCTTTGTAAATATGTTTTGTGTTGTTGTTGTTGGTAGTTTATTGTAAAATTTGTGTTGTGTATTTTGTATTATGCGGTGGAGGATTACTAACTAACATTCCTTTTTAATTTTCTATAATTTGTTTAATAATTTGTTAAATTTCATATTTAATATTTTTTAATTTTTCTCTTAATTTAGGATGGCCCCCATAGCTTTGATGATAGCATGAGTGCCTTGCTAAGCACCACAAATGGTGGTAATCGCAAAAAATGCACTGGAGTTACCCACTATAAACGTCCTGGACCTCCAACACCAAGTAAAAATGGTCGCCTTTCATTTGGCGGCTGCGTCAGTTCAGAGCCAATGCGTGAAATCCTCAAAGAATCATTTGATAGTGCAAATAGTGCCACTGGCACCGTATCGTCCTCATCCGCCAAAACTCCAGCCCGTTTCAATTTCTTTGCATCGCGTTTCAGTATGGGCACTGGAAAAGATGAGGTAAGTCAAATATTTTAATTAAGAACTCATATTTGTGTTTGTGCTGAATGTGTAAAATAGTAGCAAAAAGTTTAATTTGAAGGGATGATATAAAAGTCCTCCATCTTCTGAAGAAACTTAAAAAAATAACTCAACTAGGAAATAGACTTTATAAAAAAGTGATCAGTGATGTGGACATCAAATTGATCTCATAAAAATCATAGTTCCTGATTAATTATATCGTGACGTGTTCCGTATGGCTTCAAGTAAAATTTGTTTCTGAGAAGACTCACTTGGATGACCTTCTCGACCTCTGGCCCCGCCGGTTAGTTCTTCGTTTAGCATACTGATAAATAGCCAATCTGCTCAGGCTTGCACCTCTTTGGTATCGTTTGTTTCAGCGTGATGTCTCCAAATTCTATTTCCAGCATCATTGTCGCCCATTTCGTCCTTATAGCATATTACTAAGTAGTGTCCACTGGCCGAGGCATCAATTGCTTCAAGAATCGGCTTCCTGACCCTGACTTGATCGAACGACCTAATCGAGATGATTTTGGTACTCCCTTTTCCTTTGAGAGGTGGAAACCGTGCCTTTGCTGCCACGTTCTTAAACGTACCGTTTTATGGTGCCCCTTGGACATCCTCAAAGGACCTAATCACATTTCCTATGATTAGTGTACATCGATAATGGTTCCCAGAGGTGGATGTCGCAGCAGAATGTGTATCATCGTGACATCATGCGATTTTGAGAACCATACCAGACTACCAATTTTCGAGAAACGATAGAAGAAATTTTGACTTTAATTCCCTACTCTTACTAAGGGGGAAGAGGCAAAAATTCCCAAAATGCTGAGAGAGTGGAGAGCTAGGGTTTGTCATTTGAAGCAATATCCTAAAAGTCCCCATCAATCCATGTGTGCAAAAACAGGTATTCGAGGTCAAAGGTCAAAATGTATGGATTTTTTAGGTTTTCTGATTATTTCTTGAAAGCAGTGTGTCTTATCAAAAAAAGACCAAAGCAAATATTGTAGATAAAAAATTCTCTATTTTGCTATTTATAGTTTTTTCCTAGAAGGAATCGTTCTTGAGATATAGCGGTAAGCCTACTACTTTTACTTTAGTAGAATTCTGAAAGGGTTTCCGTTTTTGAGAAAAATCAAAAAGAACTGAAGTCCACCAAAAATTACCTTTGACCCTGAATATCTTCGTTTACGCACACGTGGCATCGATGCGGTGTGTCTTTTAGGACTTTACTTCTAATGGCAAACCCTAGCTTTACATCAAAATTCAGCTTTGTGGGAATTTTTGCCCCTTCCCCCGTATACGCATGTCTATTTGACTGGACTGATAAATTTCAAGTCTGAAGAATCTAACCGTGCATTCTATTGAATAGATGAAAGATTAGATTGTTGTTTATGAAATGGCAGAGCAGTGACATGAAATATTTTTTAATGAAAGCGTCTTACCAATTTTCCACGGTCTTGTTTTATCCGATAACATCAGAAAATATTAGATATCTCCTTCAAGGTATTAATACCATCTGGAACAAAAGATTTTCATTAGTGATCTCTCAACTAGAACCCTTCTCCTTGCTGTCTTGTCACTCTACAATCTCACGAATGCCTCTTTACAATCTGAAAAGGTGATATAGGCTTGAGTTTAGCTTATGTGTGACCGCTTTTCCCCCCTGGACAGAGCTTTTAAAGTCAAAAAGCCTATCGTAATACAATTATTGAAGGTTTGGAGTGATGCAGATTTATCTGTACCACGTGAAATTTGACCGGCAGGGCCTCTAAATTATTAGTGAGGGAGGCGGAATTTAATCCACCTCAGCCCAAATAAAAACTCTTCCTTATGCATCTGTAAATATTCCAAGCTCTACTTGTCTATCGCCACCTTCATAAGCCGGCCACCGACCATCCTCCGGAGTGAGCTAAGTACCTTCCAATCTCCAGTCATAAGGTCCAGTCATCTGTTTCTTTAAAAGTTTTAGGACCTCCATCATCTCCGTTTCTGGTAGTATAATCAAAGCTGTAGCTGCTATATTACGCGGCATCTCAGCAATTGTGACAACAGCAATCCTCGCACCTTCCCACCCAGTTCTTAATAGTATGGAAAGGTAAGGAAGACTTGTTACTTTTGGAGGCCTTTCCTGACTTTCTAGTGAGAGCAATGGTCTCCAGCGTTGATGGTTTATCTACCGCAGGGGAGTAGTAACACTCGGTTAATCCTGAACCGCTCCTCTGGCGTACAAGGGGCGCTACCCGACGAAGTGCGGATCACTGTGATGTCCATTTCCTCGTCAGACAAAGCTGTATTATCCAATACACATGCCGAAATAATTTCCTCACGTAAAACCGTCTCCAACCAGGAATTTCCGATTCATCGTTGTTGTTGTTATCTTTTCCTTAATCGAGATCGTATTTATGTGAGTTTGAAAATCTATCGCTTAATTATCTTAAAGGAGAATTCATCCGACGCTACGTTCTTAATAAAAAGAGGCGTTGAAAAGGAATGTCCTAACCTTTCTAAAACTAGATGGGGTCTTCATACTACCAAACGCGTTCCCTAATCACTGTACTAGAACATTAGTGAGATCAATTACTGTCCTGAATGCAAGTAACTGGGATCAACAATCAACCGATTGAACCTCAGACATTTTGTTGTGCTTCACCAATAATCATAGAGTTGTGCTTCACCAATAATCATCTGAAAGGTTTATGAGCATTTTTAGGTTTCCTGATTGTCTCCTTATTTATGTTTAAGCTGGTGTTTGTCGATTTGTGTAAGTCCACTTGTGTTTTTGTGTGTCCAATCTTCATAAAATATCCCTATGCTGACTCAAATTTCCTTTTTGACTTTTACTCAAAGAAAAAACAACCTCCAAAGAAAGAAATTGTTGAGAAGAAGAAACCACTTTCTCCTACAAAACCCGCAATTCCAACAAAACCCACAATTCCCACAAAAGCCACAATTCCAACAAAACCCGCAATACCGAAAAAACCTCCTCAAACTGCCAAAGCCCTACCACGTCATTTATTGGGTGGTGCTGTATGTACATCTACGCCACGCAAGAGTAAAGTTCACTTTGATCAAAGGCGTTTATTGGATCAACTGCTTACTTCTTCACCATCACCCTCTCCCCTAGCCGTGGATAATAAATCACAGAAATTAAAAAAGAAACACATAACACCACCCGATGTTAGTTTCATAGAGACACCTGTAAGCGCCCTTATAAAACCCATTGATTTCCCTCCCAAAGCACCAACGAGAAAACAAACCGCAGCTAAGCGAATTGAAGCCATTGCTGCTGGTTTGAAAAGTAAACGACGTAACTCCTCAATTTATGGTAGACGTCTATCGAGGCGTTTGCAAGAAATTTGTACACCCACAAGTGGTGAAACTACATCGTCGGCCCTATCGAATACTCCCAAGAATCTAAAGAGCCGTCGCCAGACCATAAGTTCAGCCACTACCACAACCTCGGGTGGTATACCCAATGTAACGGTCATTTTGCAAAAACGTTGCCTCAAGAAAAAACCACAAAAGGAACGAAGTGGCAGACCTTCACTATGCCTTAAGAGCAGTATTTTCGCTAAACATCATCGTACACCCAATAAGGCAGTACTAAATGATTTGAACAGATACAAATCGCGTAAGCAACGGTTTGATTTCAATAGGGGAAGGGATGTGGTGCAAAATGAGTCCAGTGAGGAGGACGAGGAAGAAGAAGTGGAGGTGCTTCAAGATTATCACAAAAAGAAAGATGCCACAGTTGTCAAAAATATTACCTACGAAGTAAAACCTTCGCTATTTAAACCTGCTAAGCTGGGAGAAACTGTGGTCATAACAAAATTAGAACATGAAGATTTTTATGGAGGAGGAGGAGTAGTAGAAGAGCAATTTGATGATGACTGCGATGAAGAGTCATTTTTATGTGCCTCCGAGGTATTTGATACCCAGGATGCCGAGGATTTACACAAGGATAGCGATTATATTTGCCAATATGATAGTAGCAGTGAAGAGGACCCCGCCGAGCACAAATTTACATCAACTAATGTGAAATATGAAAGAAGAAGCATTGAACCCAATAGAGAGTGTAAACAGGAATTGGTTACTTCTTACGATTTGGAAGAGTTCGATCGTTATATCAGCGGCCTTGCCAAAGTTAAAAAGGAACCAGAATCCTACTCCTCGGCTGGAAGTTCTCAGCATTTTGAAAAACTTGTTTTAGAAACGGAATCAAATGCCCCCTTTGAGGTTAAACATATTAAATTTAATATAAGTGGCAACTCTTCAACGAACAGCCAACATCATGGCAAGCAACACCCGCACTATACATTTGCCAGTAATTCCACACAGCACAGTCATAGTCCTGGTAATGATGAGGAACATTGTGAGATTATGGCCACAAAAGCTTCTCCGCACTTTTCACCACCCAGTAGTAATAATCCAGCAAATTTATCCCGAGTTATTTACGGGGGAACTGTTATCTATAATCGTCGTTTGCCGAACATAAACACCACCTATGTTAGGAAATCTTCAATTTATGTTAAGAATAAAAATAAAAATCAAACCAACATGTCCGATTCCAATGCCGCCGATGTCATTCTCATAACCAATCAAACAATAACCGTAGCAGATTTAGCAAGGATGTGGAAACAAATGGATAGTTCAGCACGTTTAATTGTTAGTTTTGCAGCATTGGCATCATTTACAACCCTGTTGGGTTTATTTTTGTCATTCTATACTCCCAAACATTAAGAAGTTTTTGAAATCAAAATTTTATTTTAAACTGTTTCATATTGTCATCATTATTATTATTAGATTTATAAGTGTTCCGTTAACATTTAGGATAATAGAATTAAGATTGGAAGAAAAGTAGTAAGAAGAGAAAGAGAAATAAGTTATATGTATTTCAAATACTCGTAGAGAGAAGTGCCACTCGTAAGTATATGCCGCATAATCGAATTTTTCAAAAAATTAACTTATACCTTGTAATTTATGTAATTATTTCATATTTATCATACATATGTATAACCTATAAAAGTAGCAATTAAAATAATATAACAACAGAAAAAAGGGAAAGAAATCAAATAACAAAAGTGTTTCTCTTAAAAAAAATCCAATCAAATGTTGAAATCACAAGGGGAACAGTGATTTTTTCTTAAATATATAATCCTCGATTTTGTTCTTAATACCACATAATAATTCTATTTAATTTTATCTTCTTTGCAGAATACACCACCCACGAATAAGAGACGCTTGAGCAGTATGTTCAAAAGAAAATAGATTTGAATCGTAGAAGGATCGTAGAAGAATAGTACGTATTAGCTATGTACTTGATCCAAGATTTGTTTTGTGTCCTGTCCACCAGTATTGTAATGACTTGTCCATGTTTCTTATAAATATAAATACATTTTTTTGTTTAATTAAGTGTTTTTGTTTTTTATGTTTAACTCTTTTGTTATAATAGAAATTAAGATTTTTATATTTTAATGCATAGAATACTTTTAACATTCAAATCAACTTCAACACTACTTAATACTAACATCATATAATAGGTTATATTATTAAGCAATTTCTACTTATTTGGAAACTAAATTCAAACAATTCATTATTTTAAAACAATTATTTTTAGGTTGTGTATGAACAAAACTCTCTATTAATATAAAAATACATTTTTAAATTTCTTGTAAATATCGTCTCTGTATGTAATATAGCATTTTTATTATACTTTTTTTAATATAACATTATTGTCCAGTAGTTTTATTTGTTTATGTGTTTAATAAAAATCGAAGCGATTTAAAATATATTTACCAAAAAAAAATGTATTGCTTTAGTGTTATTAAAATTAGAAAACACTTCAACTTTTTCTGGTTTCTACGGAAAAAATAATCAAAGGCAACCAACAATATCAACTTCAAGAACTCACTTACCCAAGGACAATCCCACGGGTTCTTACGTACCGGAATGACCCGAAACCATAGTGTTTTGGCCAGCGGCTGCCAACCCAGCATCAAATCTACGCTTCTCACGGTGCGCCTTAACTAATTTTAAATGGAAGGTGCTTACACTTGGGAAGTTTTTGCAGATTCTGAAACTATAATACTCATAGATGAGAAATATCAAGAAACAAAAAAAAAATCGCAGGAGGGATTTTCAAAGGGTTTTCACGATTTTGCTTGGAGACCGCGAGCCCTATATAAATGGTCCGAAAGAAACTGTTGTAGCTGTGAAAATTCTCCACAAGATTGACCTTAAGGTTTTTTCGTAGGTTTTACCATTTTTGGGATATAGAGGTTCAGTTAAAATTTTTAGGTTTTTATCTTAAGTCTTCAAGATTTAGGATTATCCTACCGCCTTATTACTCTTTTATCTCCGTCATAAATATTCTAGAGACTAGAACATTTCAAACTCCCCGAACACCAACACGGCTTCCACTCAGGGAGAAGTACCACAACAGCCATCTGCGAGATCTCGCAGAAGGATTAAATAGTAAACGCCCAGACAATCGCTACATCCTCGTGGCTTTAGAACTGTCAAAAGCCTTTGACACGGTCTGCCATACAACACTTCTAAATGACATTAGTGAGACCTCTCTCCCCAACACCCTAAACATATGGTCGGCAAATGATATGACTGGAAGACAGTCATATGTCGAATTCAGAGCTGTAAAGTACTATCACCACGTTGATTCAATTTCTAGGCACCAACCCCGCCAATGTAGACCTCTTATCTTACGCTGATGACTGCAGCATTATTTCCTCAGATAGAGGTATACAAAGATAGAGGATAATTTATGGGTCGATTCCGTATTGCGAGGCGAGTCATGTCGCGTCGTCTATCGTCTCTGTGACAAAATTTAAAAAATGCACTACGTAAAGCGATAACAAATAATCGTCGATAACAAGTTATCGGTGATGTAGCGGAGCGTTTTTTGTTTTTATTTCAATAAATTACAAAAAAATATCAGAACAAGTTGTACACAAAAGTTAATGTTTTCTAAAATGATAAGCTCAGTGAAACTATTTTTTGATGATAGTGAAGAAGATATAGTTAACGTAGCATCTATCAGACGACACCTAAGATATAAATCTAATCCTTTAGAATTGCCATAAGTATTGTGATGCTAAGTTTACATTTACGAAATCCACTCGATTTCAACTGTCAATTCCATAGCTCAAACGTCAAATGAAATCTCATCTGAAATCCATTGGATTTCATTTGACGTTTAACCTATGAATTTGACAGATGAAATCGAGTGGATTTCGTAAATATAAACCAAGCATGAGTTTGTTTGGTTTCCAACATTCATCAAAATATTTGTTAATTTAGGTTTTAAGCCTATTTTCGGCTTCCAAAAGACGCTGTTATTTATATAGTGGAGGCATTAAAGATGACTTCAAAAAACCCACAGATTAACAGCAATACAGCCACTACTTAAAGTGGGTGTTGCTTTAAGGTTTTTTGCAGAAGGAAGCTTTCAAAAATCTCATGGCAATGACTTTAACCTCGGGATGGCTCAACCCACATTGTCAAAGGTATTAAGCGAAGTTCTGGAGTTAATAGAGGAAAAACTGTAGAATTTGGATTGTTTCCAAATTAACAGAAGAGGAAAAGCGTCAAAATAAAAATTATTTTTATTCAAAAACAAATTTCCCGGGCGTTGTCGGAACACACGTACATATAATGGGACCAAAGGAAGATGTTCGCCATTTATATCTGAATAGAAAAGTTTTTAGTTTAAACGTTTAGTTGGCAAGTACGTTGCCAATTTTTACTTTATTTTGAGGTTTTTCATTTTCTACCTCAGCAGATTGTCCAATTTCACTGTAATTATCATCCCATGTCTCTTCAATTCCGTAGATCGCACCTGCAGGATTTGAAACCATATTAATTTGCAGTAAGTCTGCTACCGCTTGCTCCATCGACGACAAAGATATTTCTTGTGATGGTCCACCTCCTGTAGCTGTAATGTTATTATTTTAAGAAATTTTTTTCTTTTGTTTGGATTTAAAATGAGTCCATACTCTGTTCCATTCATCTGGTGTACGCACACAACTATTTAATTGCTCACAACATCCTTCCACACCTCATCAAAAGTGGCTTTAGTTTTGCCAAAAAGTCTGACTCCACGGGCTACGTTTCTGTGGGATTCCATTTTTTCAAGCAGCATTTCAAATTGCTGTTTTGTAGTAATTTTTACCAATATAAGTACTGAAAACCCGAAAAACGTATATAATATTAAATAAATTCACTTAAAATTAATGAAAATGTGATCTACGTCTCATTTTTTCGTTTTTATTCGTTTGCAAAAATGCACGGCGACAGCTAATTTGATGTCGCCGGAAAATGAACTTTATGGCGACAGAATTTGACGTCGCCGCCGACTTTTGCCATACGTAATGGAAAAATTGCAACTGGCAACGCGACACGACTCGCGTCGCAATACGGAATCGACCCATAATTATACCCTCCATATGCTGGAGGGTATAAAAAGGGGGCGTGATCAAATTTTCTTTTCATAAAAACCTAAGTATGGTTATGACGAATATTTCAAAAAAAGAATTATCCAAATCGGTCCAGCCGTTCTCAACTGATGCCATTACCAACGAACGACATTTGATTTTTATACCCTCCACCATACAATGGAGGGTATAATTAAATTAGTAATTCCCCAGCAAAATGTTCGATGCCAAAGATGACATTCAATCATGGGTGCAAGTGATCTAGCATGTCATCTTTTTAGCATCTTCATCGATGAATTTTATATGAGCGTGGACCCCAAAAGATGACGTTCTTTTCTGGATCCTAAGCATGTCATTTTAACCAATGCTTTGGCATGTCACTTTCACCAACCCCTTGGCATGAAACTTCATGTCTTGTTTGGAAAATGGAAATGCTGTATTGAAATATGGTTTTCATGAAAAACAAAACTCTTTATTAATTCAAACGAATTCATGAAATAGCTACAATTAATTTATCAGTTTAGTTTTTCAAAAGTTTACATCCAAAATTGCAATGTAATCACCACCGCTGCAACGCAAAAGATTACTTCCTCCGTTCTCCGTAACTGATATTCTTTCATCTGTTGCATGTGTTTCCGATGCTGAAATAATTTTTTTTTGATAAAGGAAATTGCCGGGGTTTTGCGCGAAGCCGAGTCGAGAGAAAACCGGATACACAGGGCGGCCGTCTAGAATATATAAAAAGTGCTGCCACCGTCAGGGTTGTTTTCCGACAGGGCAATTCTTGAACAAAGCCGTATGGCAAATACAACCCTGATATTACTATAGGGTTTAGAGGACAGCTGGTAAAAACCAAATAACTAAATGTCGGAAAAATGTGGGAAAATTTCAGAAAAGAGGGAAAACATGGGATGGCGTCTGTGACAGCCATATTTAAGAGACTAAACCGACTAAAAACGCCATCATAAATAAGTGGTGGCGATCAAAGAAAGGATCAAGTGTGTCCTATATTTTTTCCCTAGAAAAAAAAAAAGAACAACAACAAAAAATATTCAAATAGATTTCCAATTAGACTTTATTGACGGTGTTATGTGCTTTATTGTATGTGTGGTGTATACAAACAAAAATGTAAGTGTAACCTTAAAAAAACTTAGTATAACAGAGGTTACAAGTGTTATGTTTTATTTATTTAAGATTACGCCGACCTGCATAATTAGCACCAGCCATTTCAATAAGGCTAAAATAAACACAACAGGTCATCTGTTAAAGAAGTCCCAAAGCTTGGCATTGATTAGTGACGGGAATCGTTGGGAAGTGGTGTGCTCTTCCACAGGCAACACATACGTCTGGGGGCTAGGAGAATATTTAAAACGGTTGCCAGTATCCTGGAAAGAGAACAAAATTTTGAATAAGTACAATTAACCAGGTAAAAAGGATAACCTAAATACACACCTTTTCAAGATCCCGTCCATTGTATATAACCGACTGGTATCCACTGGAAAACGGGCCTAAGTGCCCCATAATCGCCTAGCCACTGAAATGAGATACAAAAAATTCCGATAACCATAAAAAAATATTTAAATATGACTGTCGAAACCTAATTATTCCTAACCTTAAACCTCCATTTAATTTTATACTTAATGTGTGTCTAGTTTTAAGTTAACCGTGTTGTCAGTAGTTAATATCAATAGTGTTTAAGTTATTTTGTGAGGATTAGTAATGCCCAGTTTGGATGTTGAATTAATGTGAGATAGGGTTACCTTCGCCTAAATCTAGATTGGTATTTTGAACTTCTGCGGACATAAGATTTGAAAAGTCCCAAAATCTACTAAGCGAGCTCCTTTAGTCAGAATTTTCATATCTATTATATTAGCCTCGATTGGCGGTACATCTAAGAAGGAAGTGAAAGGTAATCTGAGTTAATGGCTCACCTATAATGATTTTTGCGGGTATTGATGATCCCAAACCTAATGCTCTGTTAGGATTAAGGAAATCTGCGACTATAGTAATAAATAGATTTTATGTTTGATTGAGTAAATTCAATATGTCGTGCTAAATCTGTTTGTGAGAGGGGAAGTCAGGCGTATGTTATGTTGAGGTAAGTGTGTGTGGTATTTGGGGCCCTTTTAAAAATCTTTTCTAGTATAATCTGGACGAAAGGGTCAAGGATGGGCGGGCATAGTGGGGGAGTACTAAACACCAAGCTCCTTTGTCATAGGTGTATGTTGTGTAGTGTTTGTTTTGTTTGTGTGTTTGTTTAAAGATCCATTTTTCACTATTGGAACATTCCCTAGGTTTGATGGTGGCAGGGTTAAAAATCCCCCCTGAATTGCGCTCCTTCCTGAGCTAGACGGAACCCCACCATGATGCCGCATAGGCCAGAATGTAACAATATGGCGCCCAAACTGAAACGTTAATGCCTTTAAGGCATGAATAATAATGCATGTGCAGTAAGACCAAAGCACTGTACAATAGACTATAGGGCCCAATAGATAAAAACGAAATATCGCATTTTCCAACTAGCTATCGGATATTGCATCCACGTTTTAATACCTAAACTGTGATAAATGTGCAATATATAGAATAGAAAGTTAGAAAATTAGGATATTTTGTTCCATGTAGTAGGGTCTAGTACAATAGCTCATTGTTCGTTAAGTGTAACAAAGAATGTATTGTGTGTATGACCTGTGTTTGTATGTTTCTGTTTGTTTAATTTTTTTTTGTAAAGGCAATAGATAAAGATGGCTTAAGATAAATTAACGTATCTGCTAAGGCAATTTATGCCCTAGACTGTATGGTAAATTGTATCTTTATCGTGAATTCTTTTTTCTCGTCATATGAGAAAACTGTCATGATGCCATCCTGGCAAGAAAAGTTCGTAAAATTGTAATGTCCAACCTGTTCCATACCCTATGACAACCAGATCAGGCCACTTGATTTAGAAATACAAGTTTTTTTATTCGAAAAGAAACAGTCCACACACTTTATCTAAAACGTAACTGAAAATACTCCTGATAACCTCTCATAGTTGTGATTGTCTTGTGTGAAACTAATTTTATTTTGTGTTTTCTTTTTTTTTATATTAACCTAACTAGTAGTATTCTAATCTATTAAGAGTTTTCTATAATAAGATTTTTACTAAATCGACATTTGTGTAACCGAAAGCTAACATAAAATAGTTCTAGTAAAGTCTAGCATAGTTCTGATTTACCCTAGCGTTTATTTACATTAATTAAAAAAAAAAATAAATAAATAAAATCTCCTTTGGAAATAGAAGACTAATGAGTGGATCGGCTGGTAAAAGGCATTTGAAAAGAAATAGATCTTTTGACTTGAATAGGACAGTAATTGTGTTGCCTAAACCGAAATATAAGAAAAAAGGACCTGAACCCATAATGGATAGCCCTAATATCGATCCGACAGTCCGGGATCTCTCAGGTTCCATTAATAATCCTAATAGCGGCATTAGCGCTCAACCGACTTCGCAACCAACTAATACACTTGAACTCAATCGACTTGTAAGAAATATGGTCCATGATACCCTAAACCAATCACAGACAAGAATAGAGTCCATGGTACAGGGGACTGTCACTAAAGAAATGGAGAAAGTATATAATATTATAGGAAAACTGAATGAGGCTATAGGAAGACTGTCTTTCAATGGACAAAACCCCCCACAAGTCCCACCTGTTCAACCACCCCCTACCGTAGATCCAAGACCTTCATCTCCACCCCCAAGTACGGAAAGTAACCCAAGTGTAAATCGTGCTTCTACAGTTACACCGTCATTCATGAGCACTTACGGATGGCAAGGTATAAAATTAGAACGTTTTGGCTTAAATTTCTCTGGCAGACCTAACACCCTTTCTGTAGAGGATTTTATATATCGTTTGGAACATTTCCAAAAACTTTATAATTTGGCGTGGGAAGATATTCTGAAAGAATTTCATGTTTTAGTTTCAGGACCGGCCAATGAATGGTTTTGGCTGGAACAAATGAATCATAATATTTCTACTTGGGATTCTCTAAAATTTGCGTTGTGTGAAAGATTCAAAACAAAAAGAACATGCTTTGAGGAAATGAGGGATTTGTTAGAGCGAAAACAACAACCCGGAGAATCCATTAATGCATTTTTTCATGACCTGAATTTGATGAGGGTAAAACTTGAAAGACCGGTGAAAGAACACGAAATGATTTCGCTGGCTAAGAAAAATTTAAGAAAAAATATTTCGGGAATAGTTTATTCTATGCCAGTAAGTTCACTGGAACAACTGAGGATAGAATGCCTTGAAATAGAGAAAACATTTTTTCGCCGCGAACCAGTCCCAATAACCAATCCCAGCAACAACAGGCCAATTCGCGTGAACTGCGTACAAGATGATAATGATGTTGAGGATTTTCAGAATTTTTATGAACCAGAGGGGGCAGTGGACGTCTCGGCTATTAATTCTCAATTAAAATGCTGGAATTGCCAGACCCCTGGTCATGGTTTTAGAGAGTGTATGTCTTCACAAAAAAATCAATTTTGTTTCAAATGTGGTAGACCAAATACAATCACTCCTAAATGCGTTAATTGTCGTACGGGAAACTCGAGGAAGAACGTGGTTGCCGCGGGGAACCGACGTTCGACCGAACAACCCGCCGACCCAACCGATCCCCAAATGAGTTAGAAACTGATAAGAATGAAGAAATAGATTATTCCAAAATACGTCATTATTTGCCTCTGGAGGCCAGAAAGGAAAATTATAACCGAGTAAGGTCTCGAATTTTCCAAGGACAAAATGAAAATAGTCTTAGTAGCCAAGAATTCAACCTCCAATTGAACAAAATACCGAAAGTGTCAACTAAGAATAAACAAAAGATATTAAAACTAAGACAAAAGCATAAAGAAATTAAAATAATGAAAAGATCAGTGGTAGAAGCAATCGCGAGATGCCACCACAGAAAAGATGAAAGGCCATATGCCAATATTAAAATAGAAAGCAGAGAAATACGTGGTTTACTAGATTCTGGGGCCACTGTCAGTCTATTGGGAAGGAACTGCAGAGAGATAGTGGAAGAGATAGGAGTTGAAGTAAAACACTACACGTCGAATGTTACTACAGCCTCCGGTCAACATCACCGCATATTAGGTACAGTGGAAGTAAACATTGAGTATGAAAATAAAATCGCCAAAATGTCTTTATATTTGTGTCCAGATTTGGAGCAGGATCTATATCTGGGTATAGATTTCTGGAAGATATTCGGGATTGCACCCGAAATCTTTCCTGTGGAAGAAATCAATTTAGATCTCCAGATGAAAATTCATGGAACGTCAACGAATGAAAACATAAATATGCATATTCTAACTGAGGAACAGCTAAGTAAACTGAACGAAATCAAAGATAAATTCCTGACATTTGAAAAGGATGGGTTGGGATGCACTAAGTTGGAAAAGCATAGTATAAAATTAGTAGAAGGGGCAAATCCTGTAAAGGACAAGCACTACCCCCTATCGCCCGCCGTACAGGATATAGTTTACAAGGAGATAGATCATATGCTCGCACTAAATGTTATAGAGGAAAGCGATTCTCCGTGGAGTAATCGCACAACGGTAGTACGGAAACCGGGCAAAAATAGATTTTGCCTTGATGCAAGAAAGCTCAACGCCCTAACTATAAAGGATGCCTATCCGTTACAAAATATTGACGGCATACTGAGTCGCATAGACCAAACGCATTATATCAGCAGTGTCGACCTGAAGTATGCGTTTTGGCAAATAGAACTTGAGGATGCAGCCAAACCATACACAGCCTTCACGGTACCAGGTCGACCGCTGTACCAATTCAGGGTAATGCCGTTTGGTCTATGCAACGCGGCGCAACGACTCTGCCGGTTAATGGACCGAGTAATTCCCGGGAAACTAAAGTCAAATGTTTTCATCTATTTAGATGATCTACTCATAATATCAGAAGACTTCGACAGCCACATAAGATTATTAAATGAAGTAGCGGAATGCTTACGAAAGGCCAACTTGACAATTGGTCTAAAGAAATCATTATTTTGTTTTCGAGAGTTGAAATACCTAGGATTCATCATTGGTAACGGATGCCTTAAAACGGATCCTGAAAAAGTAAGTGCGATACTCAAAATACCCGTACCAAGAAGTCCTAGGGAAGTCCGAAGCTTCCTGGGTACCGCCGGATGGTACCGACGTTTCATCCAGGACTTTGCTACCATCTCCGCAGCTCTGACAGACACGTTAAAAAAAGGTCAGAAATTCACTATAACTCCCCAAGCCACCGAATCCTTCAAAAAACTCAAAAAAGCGTTGACATCGGCACCAGTGCTTCGCCATCCAGACTTTCGAAGAGAATTTTTCATACAGTGCGATGCATCGGAATATGGGATTGGGTCAGTTCTATTCCAAAAGGATGACGATGGTGGTGAATACCCCATCGCATTCTATTCGCAAAAACTTAATGCAAGTCAGAGAAACTATTCGGTTACCGAAAAAGAATGCTTGGCTGCGGTGTTAGCTGTAAAGAGATTTCGACCATATGTGGAATTGATGAAATTTACCATCATTACCGATCATGCCAGCCTTAAGTGGCTGATGTCACTTAAGGATTTGAGTGGAAGGCTTGCCAGATGGTCGTTGCAGCTACAAGCATTCGATTTCTCAATTGAACACCGTAAAGGATCCGAGAACATCGTTGCGGATACCTTATCGAGAACACCAATAGACTCTGATATAGTGGTCGAAGAAATTGGAAATGATGATCTGCTAGACTTCGAGACCACCGCATTCGAAAGCGAGGAGTATGTAGAGTTACGTGAGACGATAAAAGGAAACCAAGAACGGCTGCCGGATTTAAAAATAGACAATGAAAAAATTTTCATAAGAATGAAACACTTTGATGAGGTGACGACCGAATTTGAGTGGAAGTTATGGATACCGCAGGAAATTGCTCATGCGATGATCGAAAAGGCTCATAATTATACGCAATCGGTGCACGATGGTATTAATAAAACCTTAAATCGCCTAAAGACGCACTATTACTGGCCCAATATGGTTTCTCAGGTGAGGAATTATATAACGAACTGTCAAATATGTAAAGAGACCAAGTCATCTAATCAGATTATGCGACCTATGATGGGAAACGAGGTGATAACGGAACGACCATTCCAAAAACTTTATATAGATTTTCTTGGGAAGTATCCAAGATCTAAAAAAGGCAACGCCTACATCTTCATAGTAATGGATCACCTTACTAAATTTATATTCCTGCACGCGATGAAAGATGCGACCGCGAAAAACGTTGTGAAATTTCTGGAATCCCAAGTATTCCACCTGTTCGGGGTCCCAGAAATAATTCACAGCGACAACGGTAAACAATTTGTTTCAAAGATATTCGAAGACATGATAAAAAGCTACAAGATAAACCACATAACCACAGCCTATTATTCTCCACAATCTAATGCGGTAGAGAGAGTAAACCAATCCGTACTGGCGGCGATAAGGACGTATGTCGAAAATGATCACCGCGATTGGGATCTGTATCTTCCAGAAATAGAAACGGCCCTTCGAACTTCAGTGCACTCAGCCACAGGTGTCAACCCATTCTTCGCACTATTTGGACACAATATGTTCACTAACGGGACAGATTATAAACTTGCGAAAAAGCTTCAGTCCCTGACAGACCATAATATAGTACAATTAAATAAAACCGAAAGGTTGGAATTGTTAAGAGAAAAGATTAAGAGTAACCTACATCAGGCGTATGAATCAAGCGCAAAGAGATACAACTGTAGATCAAGAAATGTTAATTTTAAGCCCGGTCAGGAAGTTTACCGCAGGAATCATATCCTATCCAATTTCAAGAATAACATAAATGCAAAATTTTGCAAGAAATTTTTAAAATGCAGGATAGTTCGACCCATCGGAAACAATATGTACGAACTGGAATCTCTGCAAGGGAAATCCCTTGGTAACTTCCATGTTAAAGACATTAAAGCATAAAAAGATGCAACAAATCTGTGATATTACAACTTAAGTGCAATATAGAATAAAAATGTACGTCCATATTTTTTATGTTGTGCTTGTTGTAATTATACTAGAGATTGTTGTCTCAAATTATTATTTTTTTATGCAATAGATATACTTTTTGAAACGAATGTGCAATATCCTAATCTGTGATACATGATACCTTAGTGCAATATAGATTTAATAAATTTATTAGTCTAAGTTACATTTTAAGGATTCATGTGCCCAGAGGTATTGATTTTTCGTTTACAATAGTATAACTTCTGCATGAGAACAGATTAATAGCCCGGCTGAATGAGACTACAGGGCGTGGGAGTTCCCCACGTTGGGACTAGAAAGTATGAAATGGCAATACCGAAAATCTATAACAAATCATAAGAGCCTATTTCAGGCAATAGCCACCATCTCCAATATATGTAAAGCACAAAAAACTGTAAACCTGCGTTGGTTATAACTCGACACAATCATAAAAGGGTTCCATTATTTTTAATGTAAAAAAATTCATCATTGAATTTGTTTGAAAGCCATATAAAAATAGATGATATTAAAGATAGTAGTAACTACTACAACTGGAGTCTGTAAATCGGAATAATTTTCCTTGATCGTGTTTGGTTCATAAAAATCTCCCGGCACGAAAATATGAAAATCGCATTATATTTTAATTGTTTAATTGCAATAGACATAAAAAACCGATACGATATCTATTATACCGCGAATCAAAATAATTAATCCCGATATCAAAACCCGATAAAAATTTGCTGAAAGAAATATATATATATATAAAATATGTAATGACGTAATAAAATATAACAATATAATATAAAACACAACCAAATAAAAATTTAATATAAAAGATTCAAACAAATACCCCTTGTAAATCATCATGCAATAATTCAATGGCAAATAATAAATATTTAGGATATCATCCACTGATATCGCTGTGGCAATACAACCAACCTCCCACATGAAATTAATTTTTTTTAAATATTTTCACTGATATTTAAATTTGTTTTCTCAGTCATCTTATTAGGTGGCATTTTTTTTCTTAGTTGCATCCGCTGAAATTTCATTTGTTTTCCCAATCATATTTTAATATGAAATAGTTATTTCTTAATATCATCCACTGATATTTCAAATTGCCGCTAATAACTTTGCACATGATATTAAAATGTTTTAAATAAAATCCATTTAAGTGTCCTTTTGGTTAATCAACAATCTTTTATTATGCCATTATTGTTTTTAAATCATACCAAATAGAATTTCATGTGAGTTTCTCAATCAGCTGTCATTAAAAATAAAATGTTTTTTTTTACCATCCACGTAGAATTTAATCTGCCTCAAATCCCCACATAAATTTAAAAGTATTAACTATTATCCACTAGCATTCACATTTATGTCCCATGCGATTAAAAAAATGTATGTTTCACACTGATATGTATCATGAGTATACGAAGTAAATTTGCATAAAAATATTTATCGCATGCGACAATATACAATGAAGCAATGGATGGTCAACCACCTTCAACACGTAATTATGTATGTGTGTAACACTAAACAGCTGCAACATATGGCTGGTAATTCTGACGGCTATTAATGTAACACAGGCAAAAATAAGCGCTCACTATTACTGCACAGATTTCATAAATGTAAACAAAAGGTTCGTCTTGCCACAAATCACTAAACGTCCTATCGCATTCACTTTGTTTTCTTTTTTTCACACAAACAAATAACCCACAAGAAACAAGAAAGTATGCAGACTCACCCTTATTGTGACGGCAACATATCCCACGACGAAATTAACGTTCTTGCAATTCACCAATTTATCCCTGTTATAAACACTCCATGCAATACGGATATTTGTGGCAGGTTGTTATTTAAAATTCACTCATGGATGCACAAATTTGCTCTTATTCATTTCTTGTCCACATAGTTTAATCTTAGTTATGTCACAATTGTTATTAATTTCTTATCAACCACTGTATTTATTTGAACAAAAACACACACATCGATGGGCTCAGCCAACAGACAACGTAGAAGCAGGTAATTGAATGACCAGTGGTAGTCAGGATAGAATATGACTGGGAAGGCACCACGTTTACCACTTTCTTGTGTACCAATGTACCTAAAAAGAGAAGGAAAATAATTGTTAGCCAACTCAAATAAGCATCGTTGCAATACTTAGTGAAGGAACAAGTAAAGAATGTGTATTTTAATTACCTGAATATCAAGTACTTTGGAACAGACTATGTCTGACATTCCACAGTTGACGGTAATTCAAGGGTAACACGCATTCACAGGTAGACACAGTCCTCAACTTAGGCATGGCATTCAACCCTGCTCAGGATATTCAAATTACAAAAATCCAATTTATTTTGCATTTCTAATGGGATGATCTGTTTTGGCTGCCACTATCTCTCAATGTTGTTAAGCATGAGAAATTTCAACTGTCTGAAATAAAGAAACAAAGGGGTTAGAATGTAGGAATCAATAACAAAGAGAAGAGAAAAAAACTCATTACCTGCTTGAGTGGATTTGTTGAGTGTTGGGTTACGGTGGATGAATGAGAGAACTAGGTATGTGTGTGACTGACTGGTTGATTCAAACTGGTTTACAAACGGTGTCACACACGCACACACTCATGTATGTACCGCATTGAATTGATGTTTTTTCAATGAAGATGTTTAGCGTGGCTACACACACACCTGTACATACATGTGTACCCATGAGACTCCCAAGGCAATGGCGCTGCTAATTAACAATTTTCTGGAAGCATAAGAAAAAAAACACTTTTTATTTCCATTTTTATGTTGAATAGAATTAAATTTTTTATTCTTACCTTTATAATAATGCAGCATGATGGCATATGTCCCTTGGACCATGGGTGACCACATGGAAAATTCCATAAAGGGAAAAACGCATATTTCCAAGTTTTCGGCACTATATAATAATTTTTTATTTGACTACGGAGAACATTGTGAACCCACGCACATCGCCACTTTCTTCAATTTACTTGAAATTGGCGAAGTTTTGTTGCATGTGTTTCCGATGCTGAAATAATTTTTTTTTGATAAAGGAAATTGCCGGGGTTTTGCGCGAAGCCGAGTCGAGAGAAAACCGGATACACAGGGCGGCCGTCTAGAATATATAAAAAGTGCTGCCACCGTCAGGGTTGTTTTCCGACAGGGCAATTCTTGAACAAAGCCGTATGGCAAATACAACCCTGATATTACTATAGGGTTTAGAGGACAGCTGGTAAAAACCAAATAACTAAATGTCGGAAAAATGTGGGAAAATTTCAGAAAAGAGGGAAAACATGGGATGGCGTCTGTGACAGCCATATTTAAGAGACTAAACCGACTAAAAACGCCATCATAAATAAGTGGTGGCGATCAAAGAAAGGATCAAGTGTGTCCTATATTTTTTCCCTAGAAAAAAAAAAAGAACAACAACAAAAAATATTCAAATAGATTTCCAATTAGACTTTATTGACGGTGTTATGTGCTTTATTGTATGTGTGGTGTATACAAACAAAAATGTAAGTGTAACCTTAAAAAAACTTAGTATAACAGAGGTTACAAGTGTTATGTTTTATTTATTTAAGATTACGCCGACCTGCATAATTAGCACCAGCCATTTCAATAAGGCTAAAATAAACACAACAGGTCATCTGTTAAAGAAGTCCCAAAGCTTGGCATTGATTAGTGACGGGAATCGTTGGGAAGTGGTGTGCTCTTCCACAGGCAACACATACGTCTGGGGGCTAGGAGAATATTTAAAACGGTTGCCAGTATCCTGGAAAGAGAACAAAATTTTGAATAAGTACAATTAACCAGGTAAAAAGGATAACCTAAATACACACCTTTTCAAGATCCCGTCCATTGTATATAACCGACTGGTATCCACTGGAAAACGGGCCTAAGTGCCCCATAATCGCCTAGCCACTGAAATGAGATACAAAAAATTCCGATAACCATAAAAAAATATTTAAATATGACTGTCGAAACCTAATTATTCCTAACCTTAAACCTCCATTTAATTTTATACTTAATGTGTGTCTAGTTTTAAGTTAACCGTGTTGTCAGTAGTTAATATCAATAGTGTTTAAGTTATTTTGTGAGGATTAGTAATGCCCAGTTTGGATGTTGAATTAATGTGAGATAGGGTTACCTTCGCCTAAATCTAGATTGGTATTTTGAACTTCTGCGGACATAAGATTTGAAAAGTCCCAAAATCTACTAAGCGAGCTCCTTTAGTCAGAATTTTCATATCTATTATATTAGCCTCGATTGGCGGTACATCTAAGAAGGAAGTGAAAGGTAATCTGAGTTAATGGCTCACCTATAATGATTTTTGCGGGTATTGATGATCCCAAACCTAATGCTCTGTTAGGATTAAGGAAATCTGCGACTATAGTAATAAATAGATTTTATGTTTGATTGAGTAAATTCAATATGTCGTGCTAAATCTGTTTGTGAGAGGGGAAGTCAGGCGTATGTTATGTTGAGGTAAGTGTGTGTGGTATTTGGGGCCCTTTTAAAAATCTTTTCTAGTATAATCTGGACGAAAGGGTCAAGGATGGGCGGGCATAGTGGGGGAGTACTAAACACCAAGCTCCTTTGTCATAGGTGTATGTTGTGTAGTGTTTGTTTTGTTTGTGTGTTTGTTTAAAGATCCATTTTTCACTATTGGAACATTCCCTAGGTTTGATGGTGGCAGGGTTAAAAATCCCCCCTGAATTGCGCTCCTTCCTGAGCTAGACGGAACCCCACCATGATGCCGCATAGGCCAGAATGTAACACATCTTACAAAAGGTTTTTTCAATTATCTTCCCATCACCAGTTCAGATTTCAACATGGACTCCAAATGCACTCCTTTAAGTATTTTTATTTCGTAAATTACTTTTATTTTATAATTTTGTTATTTTATAACAACATTTTGGTAATTTATACTCTTTTGTTTAGTGACGGAAATATGTAGGGATCTACAACCCGGCTTGCTTTAGGGATCTCTAAGAACAAAATGTAACGAACGGGGAGGAGAGACTTTTTATGGAAAATACCATTTATGCTTAATTAATTTATTTTTTATTTTATTTTCGTTTCGGACTTTTTTTTTTCAAATTCCAAGAAGCGAGATTTGATTGATTTCATTCTATGTCAGATTTAGAACAGGCAAGGGAACTTTTAAAATAGCAATGTGTGCAGTCCGATTCTATTTTTAGCTCGATGGTTGGGACTTCATATAATACCAATTGTTTAGAAGTTTTAGTTGTTTGATATGCAGGAAATGTAAGACAACGTCACGACGACAGTTCTAACAACTTTGGTCTGTTCCAGAAACTGCAAGAATCTACTTATTTTTACAACGATAACAATTTTTCCTTCATGTTATCGGAAAAAATAGTAAAAATTAGTAGATTTTTGCAGTACTGGAACATACCAAAATGAAAATAAACAGGTGTGTAAATAAAAACACAAACATCATCTCTATTGGATCGATCGAATGGGTACAAATGCTGATGAAAAGATCGGATCTTTCACGACTTCCTTTGCATTGGTTCAAATCCTAATGAAAAGATCGGATCTTCCACGACTTCCGTTGAACCAATGCAAAAGATGACATGAAATCACGTCATCGCAAAGAACCCCTTCCGTCAAATTTTGCTGGGTCCGTTTGTAACACATTCTTGATCAGGGTAAAATTCTAAGTCGATATAACCATGCCCGTCTGTTGAAATCAAGATACATCTCGCAATTTTTAAGATAGAGCTTTGTAGTTTGGTTTAGAAGTTTCTATTACTCCTAGGATCTTTGGTATTGCAAATGGGCTATATCGGTCCACGTATTGATGTAGCCCCCATAGAACGGTACCATTATAGCCTCATTATAGCACCGAAATGGCTGAAATTTAGTACTTAGTGTTTATTGGGAGTACAAAACTTGCCCCAGAAATTTTTCGGTATAGGTCTACGCCTTCATATAGCCCCAAAGAACGTACCTCCCTATTTTTTGGTGTTTTGAATGTTGTGGCTTCAATATTCCTCAAAAATGGCTGAAATTTGGTATTTAGTCTTCGTTGAGGGTATACAACTTTCCCCCAGAAACGTGTCGGTACAAGTCTTCGCCTTAGTATAGTCCCCATAGAACGGTACCTCCCTATTTCCGGTATTTTGAAGGTTGTAACCTCAATATTCTAGCTATATGGCTGAAATTTGGCATTCGGTCTTCACTTGGGGTATTAAACGTTCTAAATTAAATTTGTCGGTATAGGTCCACGCCTTAGTATAGCCCCATAGAACGATATCTCCCTATTTCCGGTATTTTGAAGGTTGTGCTCTCAATATTCCAGAGAAATGGCTGAAATTTGGTATTTGGTCTTCATTTGGGGTACTATACGGTACCTCCCGATGTTTGGTATTTTAAAGGTTTTAGGCTCATGATCACTCCGAAATGGCTGAAATTTGGTACATAGTCTTCGTTGGGGGTTTACAACTTTTCCGAGAAATTGTCGGTATAGGTCCGCGCCTTATATAGCATCTATAGAATGGTACCTCCCGATTTTCGGTATTTTGAAGGTTGTGGCCACAGCAACCCACCTAAACGGCTGAAATTTGGTATTTAGTTATTATTGGAAGTAAAAGCTTTTTTTAATTAAAATTCGTCGGTATATGTAGGTTATAGGTTTGTTATTTATTTGGTATTTGAGTACCTATAATGGCAAAAATTACTATAAAACAGCAATTTGAAATGCTGCTTAAAAAATGGAATCTAGGTTTGGGTAGCTCGTGGAGTCAGTTTTTTTTGTCGAAACTAAGGTCACTTTATTGAGTTATGGAAGGATGTTACGGAGCAATTAAATAGTTGTGGTCATCAACCCGTACACCACATGAATGGCACAGAAAGTGGATTCATTTTAAAACCAAAATGAAGACAAAACAAGTAAAAAAAGTATCAGTCGGCTTTGCCAACAGAGATATACTCTCAGCCTGTGTGGATTAGTATTTCAATTTTCCCAAAAAAATGTATGTACTTAGGGGGTTTTCAAAATTTTGGGTGTATGAACTGCCAAAAGTATGGATAGTATTAAAGCTCAAAAATATACGGGGATATCGATAGGTAGAGCTTTTTTTATCACACTACGAAAAACATAATATCGCTGTAAACAGGGCCACTAGGAAAACCTTCGGTAAAAATGTCCATGGGATCCTCGAACAGGCCCTTAACCACACAAAAATTTTGAACATTTGTGTGGGTGGTACCACAAGGATTGGACAGATAGGTCCCAAATTTGAACATAAACTAAGTTTCGACAATATTTATAGATCCAAAGTTTGGACCAAATCGTTTGTTACGTCTATGAGAAATCGCGTGTACCATTTTAGCGAATATTTTCGAACTTTTGTGGGGGAGGACCGGAAGGAGTAGACCTATAAGCATCACCTTAGAATTTCATCTAATATTCGAAGAAATATTACAATATCTAAAGTGTGGACGAACGTAGTATTAGGTTCGAGCTCTCCAGCCACTACATATGGTGCTATAAGGATTTTTTTAAAACGTTCGGGCTGTTTTCTCAAGGAGTATGGACTTGCCCCTGAAAAAACTTTTACTGTCTAATTGAGGCAGCGAATGCAATTTGCTTCAACAAAAATTAAAGTGATTCGAGAGCAGGTATTAAGTGAATTTATTCAAAATTTTGTGTGGGATGTACCCGAAAGAGTGGACAAAAATAGTCCATACCTGATCTATACCTGGTAGATATGTAAAGTATGGACCAAATCGGTCACTCCCATCAAGAGTTATCATGCTTCCAAATTTTCCGAACATTTTTGAACTTTTATGGGGGAGGTACCTCAAGGAGTGGACCGATATGGCTTATCTTCGAACTTAAACTAAGTTTGGAGAAAATATTATGAAGGCCAAATTTTAAATCGAATCGGCAAATCCGTTCGAGAGTTATCTTGCGCTCGAACCACTACAAACGGTGGTGGTCATAGGGGTTTTATGAAACTTTCAGGCTATTTTCTCAGGAAGTGGGGTTTTGCCCCTAATAAAACTTGTACCGCCGTATGGGGGCCGTGAATACAAGATGCTACAACAAAGATCAAAACGATTCGAGAGCAGGTCCTAAACTGAACTTTTCCGAAATTTTGTGTGGGAGGTACCCGATGGCAAATCCTGGAGAAGACCCAATAGATGCAGATCGACACCTACCACTTTTTGTCGATTATAAAGCAGCCTTCGACAGCCCGCTACGTTCAAAGGTATTCCAAGCGAGAAGACAAAGGTGATGGTGTCGACGCGCAATGCGTCCATTGAGATCGGACCAACTGTTGAAGTTGGTTCCTATAATTTTGAGGTAGTAAAAGATTTCATATACCTCGGCACCGTCGTAAACACAACAAACGGCGCCAGTTGTGAAATAAAAAGAAGAATTGTATTGGCCAACAGATGCTACTTTGGCTTAAGTAAACTCTTTAAAAACTCTTCAAACAAAAATAACGCTTTACAAAACACTGATACTACCCGTGCTAATGTATGGTTATGAAGCATGGGTACTTGCTCAAGCAGATAAGGCAGTGCTTGGCGTGTTTGAGAGAAAAAGTCTTCAAAAGATCTACGGACCGATCTGCGTTGACGGTGAATATCGACGTCGTATGAACCACGAGCTGTATGTGCAAATAGAATAGGAATAGACCCATATACATAGCTGCAAGTAAAGCCTCAGAAGAAACAATATGGTTTCAAGGATTTTTTAAGGATATAAAAAAGTATCAGTTTTGACTGTCAGTTTTGCTCAAATAATCGGTTGCTTACCAGTGTGGCCGTTCACTTTTGTGAGTCATCAGGCAACCACAAAATAGTTTGTGGTTGCTGGACGGTTGGACAGTTATCGATAATTCCGAAAAATCGACGGTCAAAACTGATCGTGTGTACCCCGCTTAAAGATTAACAAGTGAGAAAAGCGTTAAGTTCGGTCGGGCCGAACTTTTTATACCCTCCACCACAAATTTCAGCCATTTCGGTGGATTAATGTGGCCACAACCTTCAAAATACCGAAATTCGGAAGGTACCGTTCTATGGGGGCTATATGATGGCGTGGAACTATACTAAATACCAAATTTCAGCCCTCTCGGTGTGATAATGAGGCTAAAACGTTCAAAATATCGAAAATCGGGAGATATTGTATTATGGGGGCTATATCAACACGTGGACCTATATAAACATTTTATGGTAGAAATGTTTCTTAGCCTCTGGAAACACAAAATACAAAGTTACAACCGATTCTTTGGTCAAATGGCTCTAATACATTCAAAATATATTAAAATGACGCGTACTTTATAAGGGGCCTTATGTGGGGCTATACCAAAACGTGGACCTATATAACCCAACTTTGGTAGGAACGTTTTCTGGACCTATATAACCCAACTTTGGTAGGAATGTTTTCTGGCCTCTGAAGACACAAAATACCAAATTACAACCAATTCTGTGGTCAAATGGGTCTAATACATTCAAAATATATTAAAATGACGCCTTATATGGGGGCTATACCAAAACGTGGACCTATATAACCCAACTTTGGTAGGAATATTTTTTGGCCTCTGGAGACACAAAGTACCGAATTACAACCAATTCGGTGGTAAAATGGGCCAAACATCTTAAAAATTCCTAAAAACGACGACGCGTCACGCGTCATTTTGTATGGGGGCTATACGCGTCATTTTGTATGGGGGCTATACGAAAGCGTGGACCTACATAGCCCGCTTTCAATACCAAAAGTCGTACGTAAATATAACATATTTTCCCAAAATTTCATCAACCTACGTCAATCCGTTCGGACGCTAGAGTGATTTCCACAGACGGACAGACGGACGGACATGGCTATATCGATGTAGAATTGCACGCTGATCAAGAATATATATACTTTGTGGGGTCTACAATGATTGTTTCAAGTAGTTACAAACGTAGTGACAAACTTAATATACCCCCATCCTATGGTGGAGGCATGGTACAAATACACAGGTAGCCGCATCGGCAATTGTTGGTAACATAAGATGTCAAAATTTGACATCAATTCAATGCAATTGACACATTATGTTACCATCAGCTGGCTTGATAATGCTACCTGTATTATTGTACCATGGGTGGAGGGTATAAAAATGCGGTTAGTATTCATCTGTCAAAAAAAAAAAAAAAAAAACACAAAATTTCACAAGCGTACTCATTTATCTGAAACACTTCTTTATATGTACGTGTCACAGCAGTTTTCATTTTGACGAGTAAAGTTTTAGTACTATGGTCACTAAAAACCTTCTGGACTAGGCAACACGCAGTGTCGCCAGGCGTCATTTGACATTTTTTTGGGGACAGGACAGTTTGACATACGACCATGAGTTGGGTTGTTTACAGTGGTTTGATAGAGACACCTCCAAAAAATGTTTTTTACGTTTTTACAGCATCTTCTGGCGATTTTTCGGGTTCATACGCATAGTTCCACGATTGTCACCTGGATCCATCTTGTAAACGTCTCTTGAAGCACCGCGATCGTATTTTTTCGAAATTTCATGCACCGATCGACAGGGAATCCAACGAGAAAAACCCTATTTTTGCCGCCAAGTGTTAATACAATATAAACTATTAGTAGGTGGAATAAATGTCCAAGGATGCCTCTATCTCACTGTATATAGCACTGCGTTCTTGCATTACCCGTTTACACACGGCTTAATCTTTTCTGGCACAACGGCCTTTTTTGGACGACTCTGACGAACTTCGTTTTTTGGCGAGTGTCTAGGCCCAAGGATTTTTAGTGACCCTCCTATCAACTAGCAGACCTAATGATCAATCAACCACTGAAGCCTCATTTATAATACTTATGTAATCCCTTAACAATTAATTAATCAGGTAAGAGAAAGTATTTTAATATGTATTTAAATTGTTAACATCTAATTAAATCATTATAATAGAAATCTTTATAGCATGTGAATGTTTCCAGAAAATAATTGTCATAGCAACGAGTGCAACACGATTCATATTAGCGCAATGATATGGGACTCCCTTTTATTGCCAAGTCCGAACGACAAAGCCTGCTTTGATTTTGACTCGATCGATTCTCGCCATAAAAATATCGACCCATTGAAAGTTAAGTTGTGTAACCCTTTATCGGGCTACAATATCACTTCCCTATCACATGTAGTCCACGTAATATTCCTAGTTATTTAATAGCACTTTAAACATTCTATGGATTTTTGTTAATGTTATCAATATCTGATAAATAAAATGAATATGGATAATAAGTATACCGCTGCTATACAATAAAAAAATTGTTATACAATGACCCCATATGACTTTCACATCGTCGTAGTTAAATAGAACCCCCTTTTTCGTCGCATTTAAAATTTTACATTTTCCATTATTGCATGGGGCCCATACTATAAACTGAATCATCAGAAATTTGAATACGCTTTTAATTCGCGGCGTAATTTTGGTCTAAGAAAAATTAAAATGCAAAATTATAAACAAACAGGATCGATCACACAGATAGCTAATGCTAGAACATCTATGGAAGTTTATGTCTGTTTTTTTCTTCATTTATTAAACTGGTACTGGTACTGCAGTAGTGACGTGACAAATATTAAATAAACCGGACTAACTGAACTGAATCAACAATTTGTTATTGAAAACATGTATTTACATAGTATTTGCAACAAAATTTCATTGGCTTCAATACACTAACCTCAATATTGAAAGATTGTTATGGCAACAGGTGCATGTTTTCTTCTCTTATATAGACCACCAAACCACTTTGAGACTGTACCACGTCAAATATGCAATGTATTTCATATTTGCTTCGAGAACGAGCCCCCTTTATTTTGCAAAATCAAAATAAACAACAAAAACATAAACAAATGAATTTAAAAATAAAACCAAAGAAATAAACATGTTTACGAAGTTCGAAATGATAGTTGAATAATAACACCGCTGACAAGACAAACAAAACCGTATTTGTCGAAACCGGGAGATATCTTTGTGGGTAAACAACAACATATTTAAAGATTTTAAATTACCATCATATGAATAATTTATTAAAAAACGATCATAAACCTATTTTATCCAAATCTAGATTTGACTAGCTATCTTTATTATTGATTTAGAAATCTCCCTTCAGAGGTGTGATATGAAGAATATAACGTGCACTATTTTTTACCTTTATTGTTATTTCACTTGGCAACAAAGGATTTCTACAAGATTGCACAAATTTCTTCTACCAGTACATAAGGTCTGTCTGGTTACCCTAAAATTTGTAACAATTTGTACCAATTGTTGCTGGAAGTCGTCTGTTAACACAAAAAGTCAGGAAAAGAGAGCGATTCGAGAGAGACATTTTGACAGTTCTTTCACTGAGAGCTTGCAAATTCTTGCTGGACAAATTTCTTCTAGCAAGCACTTGCACTCTTCTTCTTCCTGAAAACAGTCAATCATCTGTTTTTAGTTTTTTGTTGATTTATGTTTGTGAAAATTAAAAACTATTTTATTGTGGAAATAACATAGTCTAATTGTATTGTTTTATGGAGAACAAATTTGCAAAGTGGAAAAATACGTTTTTGTTTCATTTTCTTTTTTATTTTTAATAAAATACAACGTGTTTGCTTCCTTTATTGCAGGGTCGAGCTTCTTTGCTTAGATCGTATAGTGAGGGCGCCCACTGAGTTGTTTTTGCATTTGCTTCTCTCTCTCACGTACAATGTAAATTAATGAAAACAAACAAAAACATAATGTGGTTGTTGCTTTTTTCACTCATACGTTCATACATGTCTTCGCTTTGGTTGTATTTCTGTGGTCGTCGCTGCTTTATTGGTGGACAAATTGTTCTGTTTTGGCAAGCCAGCTGATTGCTTGCTGGTTTTTGCTGGGAAGGTGTCTGTTTACTTCAATGGTGGGCAAATTGCGAGAGACTCATGTATTTTTTACACTTTTGTGTGTGAGGCAGAGCATTTCTGCCCATCAGTGGTTTACTTTATAAAATTTTCTAGCAAAAGAGAATAAAAACTCCTTACTCTCTGAGAAAGTTCTTGCTGGACAATTCTTGCTGGAAAAGTAACCAGACAGACTTATAATTAATTCCATGGTCATTGGTTCTATTATCCAATATTATACCAATTGTTGCTGGAAGTCGTCTGTTAACACAAAAAGTCGGCAAAAAAGAGCGATTCGAGAGAGACATTTTGACAATTCTTTTACTGAGAGTTTGCAAATTCTTGCTGGACAAATTTCTTCTAGCAAGAACTTGAAACTCTTCTTCTTCCTGAAAGCAATCAACCATCAGTTTTTAATTTTTTCGTTGATTTATGATTGTGAAAATTAAAAACAATTTTATTGTGAAAACAACAAGCCTAATTGTATTTTTTTAGAGAACAAAGTTGCAAAGTGGAAGAAAAATACTTTTTTGGGTCATTTCTTTTTTTAATAAAATACAACATTTTTGCTTCCTTTGGTTCCTTCATTGGCGGACAAATTGTTCTGTTTTGGCAAGTCAGCTGATTGCTTGCTGGTTTTTGCTGGGAAGGTGTCTGTTTACTTTTTAGAATTTTCTTGCAAAAGAGAATAAAAGCTCCTTACTCTCTGCGGAAGTTCTTGCTGGACACATAGAGTAAGTAACCAGACAGACTTAAGGCCTGCGTACATAAGCTGCTCTGCCTGATTGCCTTGCTTTCCTGCTTCATTTCTGACGTAATAAAAATAAAAGAATAAAGAAGGGCGAGGAAATTTTGAACTGGGTTGCCCTTTTCTTTTTTATTCTTTTATCAAAAGTAAACAAGGTAAGCAGGCAATGCAGCTTATGTACGCAGGCCTTTATTGTTTCAACACAGTTTGCACATATTTCCCCAAAATGCTTTCCCGTACACAAAAAAAAAAATGCAAATGTTTACTTCTCTTTGAACGAAAATGGCGCTGAATAAGAGGGGCACAAAAAACCTTCTGGCCTAGGTAACACGCAGTGTCGACACGCGTCTTTTGAGTTTTTTTTTTTAAAGTTTGACAGTTTTTAGCCTAAACGTACTCAGGACAGTTTGACATACGACCATGTGTTGGATTGTTTACAGTGACTTGAAGAAACCACTTTGCAAAAAAACTGGAATTTACTTGTGAAAAATTTCGACGGATAATTTTTCACAACTTTTGACGTGGATAATAACGGGAATAATGTATCGATCAAATTAAACCTTTGTATGTTGATAAAGGGCCATCACATAGCATTATGGAAACTGATTTAATGAATTCTAACAGGGCCGTAACTCGCCAAAAAACGAAGATCGTGAGGGCCGTCCAAAAGCGATCGCTGTGTCAGAAAAAATTAAGACGTTCGTGAACGGATAATGCAAGATCGCCATGTTAAATACCATAAGATAAAGGCAACCTTGAACATTTATTCCATCAACTGACATTTGATATTGCATGAACACATGACCGCACAAGTGCATTTTTCTCGTTAGATCCGTCAAAATTGGACAATCGCTCGAAAAAAGGCTCTTATGGATTGGTGCAAAGAAATTGTGAATAAAACCGATCGCGGTGCTTCAAATGACTTTTATAAGATCGTCACAGACGACGAATCTTGGATGTATGCTTAGGAGACCGAAACAAAACAGCAATCAACCGTGAAAGCGAGCCCTATCCAACGAAAGTTGTTCATGTAAGGAAGCACTTCAAAGCAAATGGTCGCCTGTTTCTTCGGCAAAACTGACCGTGTGGCGACTATACGTGATATGCCTGATTTAGACTATGCTGGATTTAGCAAATCCAGTGGATTTAAGTTGTCATTTTCATACAACACATGTCAAATAAAGCCGGATAATTGCTAAATCCAGCGTAGTCTAAATGAACTTTTACACTACAAGTTGTTTGCCTGAAATCTCCTGAGGGATTCGAAAAACAAAAAAGAGAAAACGAATCGTTCATCATGACAATGCGAGCTCTCACACATCGATTCAAACCAGCACCTGGTTGACAGGAAAAACATGGAATTGATGGGTTATGCGCCGTACAGCCCCGACTAGGGATCCAATGACTTCATCTGATTCCAGCACATCAAGAAAAAAGGCGTGGTCACAGATTTTCGTTGGCAGTAGATGCTATAAAAGCTTTCAAAAACCATGTTTTTGAGTTGTCTTAATCAAGTCACTGTAAACAACCCAACACATAGTCCTATGTCAAACTGTCCTGAGTACGCTAAGGCTAAAATCTGTCAAACTTTCCAAAAAAATGTCAAATGACTCCTGGCGACACTGCGTGTTTCCCAGGCCAGAAGGTTTTTTAAATAAAATAAATAAAAATTTGTGACATGTTTTCCGGCTTCCGATTAGGGATAGGTAAGTCGACTTTCAAGTAATCGACTTGGTGCAGCCAAAAGACTAAAGCTGAGTACACATTGCCAGTTTTGAATGACAGCTTTGTTGGTGCTTGCTAGTGTGGCCGTTCATTTTTGTCATTCATCATGCAACCACAAAATGTTTTGTGGTTGCTGGACGGTTGGACAGTTATCGATAACTGCAAAATATCGACATTCAAAACTGACAATGTGTACTGCTCTTAAAAATCGTAGTCGACTTTTGTCTGGAGGTAAAATCGCATAATCGATTATTTTGTGATCGATTTTCGAGTTTGTTGGCGCTTAACCAGATTTAATGAATCCACTGGGTTTCAAATGTCAATTCTATAGCACAGACGTCAAATAAATCCTCATAAAGAAGGGAGCCACCGTGGTGCAATGGTTAGCACGTCCGCCTTGCACTCAGAAGGTCTGCGGTTCGAATCCCAAATTTTCAACGGTGGCAAAATTCACCCTCAGTAATGCTGGCGACATTTCCTGAGTATTTAAGCCATGAAAAACTTCTCTACAAGTGGTGTCGTAAGACACGCCGTTCGAACTCGGCAATAAAAAGTAGGTCCCATATCATTGAGCCAATATGAATCGGCGTGCACTCATTGATATGAGAGAAGTCTCCCTTGTCCCTTCGGGAATGTTGTGGGAACATATGTATGTATGTAAAGAAGGTTAACCCGGCAAAAAGCTCTATCGCAAACGCCGTTTTAGATTTTTGACTTGGCGATTTTTCAGTTTCAAAAGAAAACTCAAAAATCGACCCTTTTTATGGCATTTTCCAAAACTTCCGGCGATAGGTCCACCATACAGTGACTTTGAGCGGGTGTAATGGTTCCTCATGGGTTACACGCGAATTTTCAGTGCCCTAGAAGCATAAATTTTGCTTATTTACGTACCCTCTAAGATGGAAATGCGCCTCATCACTCATGATTATTTTTGATGAAAAATCATCTTCCTCTTGGTGGTGATTAAGGATGGCTTGAGCGTATGTTAGACGCGATTGGCGGTCAGCAGCTAACAGCTGATGCCCCGTCTGGACTTTGTACGGAAACATCTTCAAATCTTGTACCAAAATTCGCTGTAAAGACGGTCGACTGATACCCATTTGTGTAGCACGTTGTCGACGGCGCTTCCATGACATCCTCGGCTACAGCAGCAATATTCTCTGCAGAACGGATACTCCGTGGTCTGCCACGCCTGGTAGCATCTCGTGTTGTCTCTTCGAGGCGAGCGGCTAAACGTCGCAGTGTTTCACCAGTAGGCGTTGGACGGCCGGGAAATCTGCGACGAAAAATAAATAAATAAATTCACATGTATTTACTACACAATTGTCAAAACAGAACTGACATTAGGGGCCAATCGCAAAATTTATAGCATTTTCTGATAGGAGGATTACTTTTGCGCCCATGTTGATGTTCAGCGCTCAGGAAATGCATTATTCTTGCAATTCTATTGCAACGGTCTCCGGAACAAAGGATTGATTCGGAGGAATCTTCGACCACGGGCCGTCACATCGACAGTTATGTTACAACCGGAAATGCATCATTCTTGCAATTCTATTGCAAAGGTCTCTGCAACTAAGTCAGCGAAATTGAGTCTAAGAAACATTAGGGTCGGTGCGATCCTGGAAACAAA
This sequence comes from Musca autumnalis, assembly GCF_047663935.1. NCBI lineage: Eukaryota > Metazoa > Arthropoda > Insecta > Diptera > Muscidae > Musca > Musca autumnalis. Next base: position 133,317,424 of record NW_027411866.1, on the reverse strand, counting down.
ACTGACCTTCACAGTTTTGAATATTTTTTTATCGCGTTGCACTTATATTCGTGGACCACACTGGCGCCGTATAGTTTACCACAGACCGACCTATCGCGTTATACATATGTGGTCAACAAGGTTTCTTTATCTGCAACCCAAATGCTGCCGGCTAGGAACTTGTGGACCTTGTTTCTACATCTCAGCTTGTCGCAGATAGCTGTCGATGCGCGGACGACGCGAAGCTACTGTTGAATGTGACCCCGAAAAACCTTGGAGTAGTTGGTGGTCGGAGTTCTGCTACCATTGACCATGACATTCAACTCAGTGCTAAAGTCAGCAGTCCATGTGGTGACAGGAGTGGCCGTAGATTTAGTGGCTTATATTTGTATATTGTTGAATACTTGTGCCCTGCGTTATATGCCTGATATTAGTTCGCTTTTGAAAGACAAAAAACCGTCTGGTGCTAGAGGACTAGAGGACAGTTCGTCATAGTCAGTGACTAGAGGGGGACAGGGCCCGCCGAGCAAATTGATACCTCCACATTTTGCAGGGTGATCCATTTCCTGGTGTCCTGAACGAAGACGCTTTAACAAGGAGATTGACATATTTCGCCATATATCATTTTGGCACCGGATCTGATAAATAATGTGTCCTGCAAACCGTCATTTCCCTTGGCTCAGACCTCCTTCCTATTATCGTCTCCGTATATAGGCCATCCGACTTTATAACCAAGCAGCTTTCCCATGGTATAGAAAAGTACGGCGTTCAGGTACTTTTCTTTACCATGGGAAAGCTGCTTGGCATGGTTTCAGATAATTTACCAATCACCGTTTCAGAGTGTTGCCCATACCCTCAGATCCTCGGGTAGCTGAGAGAACTTTTCATCAGCCGATCTGTGCTGGTTGAATACCCGAAATCAGACCAAATTTTACAGCAGAGGCGACGGGATGATGAGCGTGATGAGTTTTGTAGTACGAACTCTGAAGACCGGCAATTTATAGAGCAACCCGAGAGAGATGGGACGAAGAGGCGTATGCTAAAACATCCAAAACGTTAGGGCCATACGGCAAAGCTTAAGCAACTGGATGAAACCGGAGTTGAGTATTTAACAAGCGCGTTTAATTCATCGTTAGTCATCCGTATTGTACCCGAAGCCTAGAAAGTTAGCAGGGTGGTCTCGCTACTGAAGCCAGGCAGGTATGTAAAGGCCTATTTCCTTTCCACACATATCAGTCGAGGACTGAACAGGAATAGCCCATACGACCCAACAGTCATGCTTGATCTTGACCTATCGAAGGCCCTTGATACCGTCAACCAAGACAAGCTGTTTGAGAAAACAAACAGAAGACTTCCCTCCATCCGTGCTTAAAACGTTGGATAACCAACGACTGATGCCCGCTTATGGAATTCAGAAATAGGAATTCGAAGACTCGTATTGTGAAACATGGAGTTCCCATATGTGACTTAGTACAGTTCTTCTACCAGAGGAAAATGAAAATATCCACCGCTAAATCTACTGCCTCACTGTTCACCATGTGGACGAGGCTCCTCCTGAACATATCGGCTAATGGTGTCCTGATACCGGTCATTGGGCGTAACGTTTGATAGCATGTTTATTCAAACTTGCCAGAATGTCGCCCTGAGGACTGCAACAGGGTCCCGAAGATTTCACCGGTGCATCAGGACAACAAGATATTATCAGTAAAGTGCATGATTGGTTTTTATCATCGTTAGTATCCTTACCCCAATTTTGTGGACAGGCTTCCCCCACCCAAGCACGTCAGGAGAGATCTTCATGAGTGGTTTCAGCCGTATTAAAATCCTGACTATGCTATTGGGACCACACGATACTCTGTTTAATTGTCCAGCTAAGCCTATTCACCTGTCTCCTAATTCTTTGTGGACGAAGCCAGGTCACAGAAGAAGCAGAAACAGATAATTAGAGAAGTTCTACGAACGAACATATTTTCGTTGTACAGAAAACGACATCATTTGCTTTCTTTTGCTCTCGACATGTATATTCTTGAGGCTTGTGGCTCACTGGGTCTCAAATGTCAATTCCATTGGTTATATTTCAAATAAATCCTCACAAGGAAGGTTAACCCAACAAAAAACTCTAATGTATACGGCGTATTCGTATTCAGTTTCACTTTCTCCAATCCAAGTTGTCGGGTAATCGGTTCTTCACTTACCATGTGATCTAGCATATATTTGTGAGTACTGCCATGATATAGCTGATTCCTCCTTAAAATAATTGGATATAAAATGGAGATTCCTTGTCAATCTCCAATGCTAATAAGTAAGACAATGGTCCCAGAGCTATCCTATTCTTTAGTTATATCAGGTTGATGACCTCCTCCTTATTAAAGATTACCAACACGGCTGTGTTTGTGTTGCAATCGGATTCGGACCTAACATCGCTACTAGTCTCTAAAAAGCTAGAATAGGATGCTAGCTAACAATGTAGCGTTCAATGAACTTCTCGATTCAACTACTTGAATTGCATTGCATTATAGTGGAAATATTTTCCTACTTAGCGTAAGGCATTTATTCTCAGCCGTAGCATCTGGAACTAAGCAAAAAAAAACTAAAACAATCACTTGTTTTATAATCATATTTAAATATCATACAAAAATATTCAAATCAAGTGAAGCGTGTGCTACAACATTGTCTCAAAGTTGTTCGAAAAGTCGAGTAATAGGGGCAGCCACACCACTGTCTGCTCCAAAAGTGAGTAGCGTAGCAGAGTATTAAAAGAACATTGAGCTTGTGAGAGAAACAACAAGTGGAAAGAAGGTAGTCCACATGCCGCTCGGCGTAGTTACTAGACCAGTTAAATTAATTCAAATAATAAAAAAAAATTAAATATTTTCAAATTTATATTTAAATCGATGGTTTGTTTTTGTTTTGATCGATAAAACAAAATTATCGGTTTAAGAAAACAACGGCTTGAGAACTTGGCTTGGTAGCAAAAGTCACAATGAACGAACGCGTGGTAGAAGAACAATGTTGTTGATCCTGATTTTTGTTTACGACTTAACGAATAAAGAAAATGCATAAAGGGATGGGTACACGAGGGTGGTCTTATAAGTGTAGGTATAATAAAAAAGACAATTAAATTAAGACAGAATAAGTCAACTGCTCTCATACTAATTGTGCTGTTAAAATATAGAAAATCTGGATGTACTGTTCTATGGTTGCTACATATATTAAAACGCCCAATGACATGAAAACAAAGAAACATGAATACACAACATTACAATTTTGAATTTAAACTGAAATATAACAAAAAATTTAGAAAATATATGAAAAGCAAGTAAAAATGTGTCAGTCGGCTTGGCCGACAGAGCTATACCATCAGCCTCGGACCTAAAGAAAAGAAGTAACACACAATACTTCTGACGTCTATGTAATACAAAGTACAACGTTTGGACCGACTCGGTTTTTCACTTCGAGGGTTATCTTACGTACTACACAGTTTACTTGGTGCCGGTAGGATCTTTTGCAGCTTTTGGGCCATGATTTCAAGAAGGACTTGCCCCTGAAAAACCATGTACTGTCGTAATAGGGTGGACCTATATAGTCCATGTTCGAAGCAGGTCTATGATCTAACAGTATGGACCAAATTGGTTACTGACTTCGAGAGTTATCGTGCGCACCATATTAGCGAAAAACTTTGAATTTTTGTGGGGGTGACACCTGAAGGAGTGGACTGATATGGCCTATCTTTGAACTTAAACTATGTATGGACTTGCCCCTGATAAAACGTATAACGTTGTAATGGGGGCAGCGAATACATGTTGTTACAACAAAAATCAAAGCGATTCGATAGCAGGTCCTAAACTGAACTTTTCAGAAATTTTGTGTGGGAGGTACCCGAAGGAGTGGACCGATAGATTCCATATTGGAATCTAATTTATGTCTGGTAGAAATTTCACGATGTGTAAGGTATGGACTAAATCGGTTACTCCCCTCATAAATTTTCGGAACATTTTCCAGACAGACATTGCGAATCGACTCCAAATTGTCTGAAACGGATTTCGTCCAAACATACTTGGCGTCTAAAACCATTATTTCGATGAGGCACATTTTGCCACAAAAAAAAACAACTTTGCTTCGATATCGAATTGACCAGGAACCACAAAACACCCGTGTTCCGAGAAGCGGATGCCACCTCAGTGTGCACATGTTCGTATTTGTATCGTTTTTTTGTGTTGGGAGCAACATATGGCGGGATGTCTGCTCCGGTTTCTTTTGATCCATAAGGGACGGAGGAAACCCCATTTTCACACCCGCATCCACCCCTCTTAAAGTACAGTAAGATGCAATAGATGCCGGGAATGGGTGCAACAACTTTAGCTTACACCTTTGTGTAATTAGCGGAGAGTCTCACAGTTCGGCAGACATAACCATCGTGTCACCTGACAACCCGTCGTTTCTCTTGGGTCAGACCAAATCATTAATTAATCACCTCTGAACGCCGCACATTCATCAATCATGGGAAAGCTAGGACATCTAGTTTCAGGGAGTTCACTAATTACCGCATCACAGATCTGCCTAGCAGTTCTGGTAGCAGAAAGGACGTTCCGAAACATCATCAGTGCTGCAGCAGTTCTCCACATACCTGCTACTCGAAAAACCGAAGTGATTCCAAACTTCCCAGCACAGGCTACGGGATTAGCAAATGGGCCTAATGAGCTTCGCCGTGCCAACCCCAGTGGCCCCAGAACCAGGGAGCTGACACTGGAAGTTAACACGTTGGTTGGTGAGCATAAGGGCAAAAAGTGGTTAAATTATCTGAAGAGTTGCAACATTGAAGCCGGAATAAGTGAATTGTGGGCAAGTTTTAAGTAACTCTCAAACCCTGGAAAGTCACGTTTGGGGACGTTACGCTGACTGATCCTAAGAGGTGTGCAAGTTATTTCAATCGACAGTATGTTGAGTAATGCGGGAGTGACAGGGCGAAAAGTACAACGTCGCATTAGATCTTTTCCTGCCGAAGATTAACTACCACAATTTACAATGGATGATGTTTCAAAAGACATCAGGTGTACAAATAAATTGTACATGTCTTTGGGTGAGATTAGGGCACTGGGAAAATCAAACCATTAAAAATAAACATTTCATATTATCAATTTCCCAGTGCCACAGAATACCACATGTTTTCAATGCAGTGCTCTAATGCATTGGCGCAGACGGCAATTATTAATCTATTTTTAATATGTATGATGAATTCGGAGCCTTCGTAAATCTATGTGTGCCAGCACTGATAAAAAAGAATATCATAAAGTACACACACGAAGATAACGATACGCTCAGCAGGTAGAAGGCGCACATTGTAGGGACAAAACAACCCTCCTTGTGTGCTGGATACATAGATAAAGAAGATTGTATGTCTGCGTGTAGGTTAAGATAGATTAGTTTATGTAGTTCTTAAGAAAATAGTTTTCAATAAAAATCAGAACTGAATTGACAACCTTCTACAACGGTGTTGATTTTATTCTCAGCAAACATTGGTCCTTCGAGCCTTCACAAATTTGTGATCGATCTGGCGACTAAAAAAATTATTCAAAAACTGAGTTTTCCCCCACCAGTGGTAAGAGACTCAGTAGAATCATTATAAAAATTCGAATATCAGCTCTTCTCTAGAAAAGAAGGGATTTGCTGAAGAAAAAAGGCCAAAGGGGCCAACAAAAACGATCATATTGTAAAAAGCCATAGGGGCAAATACAGTAGTTGACAAAAAAGCCATAGGGGCAAAAAATTAAAAAAGCCATAGGGGCAAAAATTAAAAAAAAAAATTAAAAATTAAAAAATAAAAAAATATAAAGAAAAGAGAACATCAAAGGTCCCATAAAAATATATTTAAATTTGAAAAGAGGGCATATACAAGCCCCAATAAAAAAAAATGAGTTCCGATAACATTATGGAACTGGCAGATTATTTCTGCACGAAATTGGCTTCACCAACCAATTTTAATAAAATAAAGAATGTAAATACGTTTAAAAAAATAGTCGAAAATACGTATTACATTCTGGTTAATTATTTTCGATATGCAGACAATTCACAAAGATATGAGGAATTGTCTTTGAAAGTGGACGAAAGTCTCGTCGTAGCGTATAAGCTAATGACGACGAGGAGACGAGAGTGGAAAACCAACATGGATGAAAACACTGAGGTCGAGCCACTTTTAAAACCACCAGGTAGTTGGTACTTGGGAGATGCGTTCTCTTTCTTGAGCCCGGAGGAAGAAGCAAGAGAAATTGAAGAGTGCGCACAAATTGAATTTCCAACAAACCCCGACTTGGAGCAAGAAACTGAGTCGGTGCGCTTTACGAAATGTGGTAAAGTCGCTGAAGGAGAAATAACATGTCCCATAGATGCAGAAAGAGAGGACATGTGGCTGAAATGTAACGCAGAAGTTATCGAGAAGGCCAGAAGATATTGGCTCTTTTTTATTCACGACTGCGAATGCGATATGTGCATTAGCGAGGCCAGCCGAAGATATGAATTATGGAAGCTGTTCCCGCCGGCAAGTCCTCAGAATGAGGAAAGAGTTACTGAAGTAAACGAAAAATACAATGCTGTAATTGCTGACCGCAACAAGGCCATCAAGGACCTTAAGGAACTGAAGGAAGAAATTGCAATACTACACAAAAAATTGGAAGATGAGATACCTGCCCGTAAAGAGGTAGAAAACGCCATGCAGACTCAACGGGAAGTTTATGATGGGTTGTCTAAACAATATGAGACAAAATTACAACAATCTCTGCAGGAGTTGCGTAACCAATACGAAGAACAAATGCGCAGTGATATGGAGAAAATTCGAGCGATGTATGAGGGAAAGATTAAAAACCTTCAAGTTGAAGCCAATCGTGCCTCAAGTGCAGCGGCGAGTGATAGCCTAGAAACAAACATATTAGACATTGATTTAATTGAAGCAAAAGAGATGGAACACTTCTTGGCGGCAAATCATCATTCCGAGGGAAATACAAAAAGAAAACCCAAAGGCAACGAAAAGCCTACACCAGAAATCATTGATGATAGTCGCGGCAAAGGTACATCCAATGAAGTGCTGAAAGTTAGTTTACCTGAAGAAGTTGATATCTACGAAGACGGAAGCGATGATGATGCCGATGATTCAGGAATTGGTGACGAAGAAATGAAGGACACAAATGCAGTCAAACAAGACGTTTCCGAAGAAGATGACATGGGCGAGGAAGAAGAAACGCATGCCGAGAAGGAAGAAGGTCCGGCTAACAACAGCGGCGAAGAAATGCCTGAAGATAAAAGACAAATGCACGTGGCTCAAATTGAACAAACTAGAATAAAAAGTCTGGAGGATAGTGCCGCGAAGGATAGTAACGTGGGAGCTCGTTTTGACAGCAAACGATCCCAACAACAAAAAGCGAGACTTAACATTGAAAACCAAAACAAGATATTGCGTTGGATGATGATGAACGTGGGAAGGCATAACAAGCAAGCCAACATGCTACCATCGAAGGAAGTCCTGCCACGCTGGAGGAAGAGGCCGAAGAAAAATACGCTGATGACGTGGAGTATGAAGCCGCCGGACAAAGGTGGAGGAAACCGCCAGAAACGTTCGTGGGAGCGATGGCTGAGACAGGTCATCGGTGCAGTCACATAGACATTTACAATCATTATACTCATGAATACTATTTTAAATTTATTAGAATTATTCTATTTTACGGCTTAGTAGATACACACATATATAATACAGTCCACTAAATATATTATTAAGCTGGCCGGGAGAATGTACAAATAAATTGTACATGTCTTTGGGTGAGATTAGGGCACTGGGAAAATCAAACCATTAAAAATAAACATTTCATATTATCAATTTCCCAGTGCCACAGAATACCACATGTTTTCAATGCAGTGCTCTAATGCATTGGCGCAGACGGCAATTATTAATCTATTTTTAATATGTATGATGAATTCGGAGCCTTCGTAAATCTATGTGTGCCAGCACTGATAAAAAAGAATATCATAAAGTACACACACGAAGATAACGATACGCTCAGCAGGTAGAAGGCGCACATTGTAGGGACAAAACAACCCTCCTTGTGTGCTGGATACATAGATAAAGAAGATTGTATGTCTGCGTGTAGGTTAAGATAGATTAGTTTATGTAGTTCTTAAGAAAATAGTTTTCAATAAAAATCAGAACTGAATTGACAACCTTCTACAACGGTGTTGATTTTATTCTCATCGAACATCAGGAACGCTAAATCATCGAATGCATTGGGAATCTCCATGGTAATGCTGAAACAGGTGGATGCGCCTGGGGTAGAGAATCTTACTAAAGTTCTCAAACTGTAGCTAGCCACCCACATCGTTTCCGAAATTTGGAAAATGGACAGGGTAGTCCCGCTATTGAATCCGGGCAGGAATGCCAACAAAGGTGAATCATACAGACCGATTTCGCTTGTGTCGCCGTAGCAAAGACCCTCGAGGCCTTAGACCTGACCAGCGTCAAAAATAGCTTTCCGGTTGCCAATCATCAGCATGGGTTTAATAAGAATCAGCACGATAACAACGCTGCACGCCATCTCCACACATATTAGTCAAGGGCTCAACCAGAGCAATCCGTGTGATAGAACAGTGATGGTGGCGCGCTCTCCACGCTGTTTGAGGACATCGAGCAGACAACCGTCCGGGCAAGTTTGAAACGTTGGATAATCGAGTATATGTGTGGACGCCAGTCGTATGTGGAATTCAGGAACAAGAGATCTAAGCCGGAACTGTATAACATTTACCTCTCCTGTATTCCGTCCCTACAGACGGCATTGAGATCGTAACGTATGTTGATGATTGCATGATATTGGCGTCAGGTACCTTCTCAGATGACATTTGTGAAAGACTGGACTCCTATTGGACTGATATTACCATCTTTTGCAACGTGAGGAATATGCAAATATTCGCCTATACGCCCATTCGGTTCACCACATGGTGAGGTAAGAACAGAGTTGAATGTCATGGTCGAGCTCCGACCACAAACTATCCCAAATTTTAGGGGTCATATTCGACAGAGTGTTCATGTCGTTCATCTATGTATCTGAGACAAGCAGAGATCTAGGAACAGTTCCTCAAATCCCTAGACGACATCACTTGGGGTGCAGACAAAGAAACTGTTGACCACATATAACGCGATAGGTCGGTCTGTGGTATGCTATGCGTCGCCAGTATGGTCTGCGAATATAAGTGGAGCATGATGTATACAGAAATGTATACACTCTCTCTTATTTTTAGAATAAATGATTTCGCCAGCGTTGGGTAGGGATCAATCAACCGTTTTTGTTTTTTTTTTTGTAGGGATCTCTAAAGCAATTGCTTATAAATTGTATCCACTCCGATGGATTTCATAACTCCATGTGGACTGCATCGAAGGATGTTGTGAAATCATAACTCCACATGCACAACTTCCAAATTTGTTTGCTGGGTAATTTCGGTAATTGACGATATTATTCGGTATGCTAGCGACCAATAGAAAGTAGTCGCAAAGTTCTACCGATAGCAAAAGTGTTGTCAACTTTTATTTGAACATTTCATTTATAATTTTGCGTTATAATGTTATCGATTTTTGTCGGTAACTCAAACAAATGAATTAGAGAATCGCACTACTGAATGCTTTATTTCTACATTTGGATACAAATCTGTTCCATTTTAGAGGATTTTCAAAATATATTTATGTATGTTTTTCCTAAGAACATTTTAAGAACGACCCTATTATTATTATTATTTTTTTTTTGATATTTTTTTCAATAACACGAATGTTGTTTTTGTAAAATTGTTAGTTGTTGTAATTCATTCAACTATCATCTATTAATATGATTGATTTTAAATGAATGAAAGGCGAAGTTGTCTTTTGTTCGAATTCACACGTACAGATTTACTTGGTCGAAAAAATGTGTACGTGTGAATTCGGACTTACGGAGTCAATACTGAGAATGCTGATGAATTTCATCATTCGAATTAACGTTGTAATAATAATTTTGATTACAACTAAATTTTAATATTCCAACATACCAAATAATAAAAGGAAAAAGGACTTGAGAATAATATTATAAAATAGACAAATCACAATCAATTTTTTGACAATGCCTGGAAAACTATATTAAGGCCTTGCTTTCCTGCTTCATTTCTGGCATAATAAAAATAAAAGAATAAAGAAGTCCATGCAAATTTCGGACAGGGTTGACCTTTTCTTTTTTATTCTTTTATCAGAAGCAAGCAAGGTAAGCAGGCAAGGCAGCTTATGTACTCACACCTTTAAGGCCTCGACACATAAGAAGCATGGCGTTCTTACTTAAGTCATATCTGATAAAAGACTAAAGTTCAAGTTCAGCCTAATAAAAAGATTTCAGAATTACATTTGAATTAGGTCGAACTTGGTCTTTAGTCATTTACCAGATATGACTTAAGCCAGAATGCCATGCTTCTTATGTGTCGAGGCCTTAAAGGTGTGAGTACATAAGCTGCCTTGCCTGCTTACCTTGCTTGCTTCTGATAAAAGAATAACAAGTAAAAAAGCATTAAGTTCGGCCGGGCCGAACTTTTCATACCCTCCACCATAAAATATTCATTCCTGTCCCCAACTACGTTAAAATGTCAGATAATGTACATAAAATGCTTCATTCGGGAGGCCCTTTTTTATGGTGCCCATATCTAACTGTTGACAATTTTTGGTGGGCTAGAAATTGGGAGGTACTGTTATATAGGGGTTATAATAAAACATGGGTCTATGTTGAGAGTTTTTGATGGGAGCCTTTAATGTCAAATAACTCTTAATTCGGTTAAAAAATTTAGCTAGAATCCTCAAAATATCGAAAATCGGTACATAACGTGGGAACTTCAAATGTCATTAACAGTTAGTTCGGAGGTATCTGGGCTATACGAAAATATGAACTTAAATGAACAACTTTTGTTGCAGAATTTTTGTTGACTTTTAAATTTCAAATTACAGAAAGTTCGTCCAAAAATAAAGCTAAGGTACGGAAAATCGGGAGGTTTGTTTTGGGGTTATTCAAAAACATGGACCTACGTTCGGTTAAACATTTTAAGTAAAATCCTCAAAGTACCGAAAATCGGGAAGTATCGTTATATTGGGGCTATGTTGAAAATTGTTGATGCAGATGCGTGGTGACCACTACAACCTTCAAATGTCAAATTACAGTTAGTTCTGTTAAAAATTGTAGCTAAAATGGCCAAATTACTGAAAATTGGGAGGTACCGTTACATGGGAGCTATATCCGAACATGGACCTATGTTGACAATTTTTGATGGAGAGGTGTTGTGACCACTAAGAACTTCAAATGTCAAATTACTGCTAGTTCGGTTTAATATTGTAGCTAAAATCATCAAATTACTGAAAATCGGGAGGTACCGTTATATGGGGCTTTCTTGACAATTTTTGGTGGAGAGGTGTAGTGACCACTAAGAATTTCAAATGTTCAAATTACAGATAATTCGGTTAAAACTTTTAGGTAAAATTCTCAAAATACCTGAAATCGGGCGGTAACGTTATATGGGGGCTATTCCAAAACATGGACCTATGTCCCCTAGTTATATAAGTTTATTGACATTTAAGAACCCTAAATGTCAATTGATAGCTAAATCGGTCTGAAAATGTAGCTAAAAACGTCAAAATACCGTAAATCGGGGGGTACCGTTATATGGGGGCTATACCAAAACGTGGACCGATATAGCCCATCATCGAACTTGACCTGCCTGCAAACAAAAGACGCATTTTCCCAAAATTTCAGCGTCCTATCTCCATTTTTGTGGATGCTAGAGTGATTACCACAGACGGACGGACGGACGTGCTCAGATCGACTTAGAATTTTACCCTGATCAAGAATATATATACTTTATAGGGTCGCAAATGAGTATTTCAATGCGTTACAAACGGAAAAACAAACTTAATATACCCTCCATACTATGGTGGAGGGTATAAAAAAGAAAAGGTCAACCCTGTCCGAAATTTGCTTGGCCTTCTTTATTCTTTTATTTTTATTATGCCAAAAATGAAGCAGGAAAGCAATGCAATTAGGCAAGGCAGCTTATGTGAGCAGGCCTTTACTTTTCTAAAGTTTGCCTGAAAATTATTTGTATACATAGAGATGTGAAATGGGTAAATACCCAAATTGTAAATACCCATTAAAATGGGTAAATTGGGTACAAATAGGTAAATGCCCTGGTATTTACCCAATATGTGGGTATAAACTACAAAAACTAAAATCAAACAATTAGATGCGAAAACCCAGTGTTTTAACAAATTTTAAATGACTATGAATAGAATTACCTTTTTTGGATACCGGGCAAGTTAAAATATGACTAATTTTGGTCCATAATTTGGTAAATCTCTCATATATTGTGACAGCATATTTTTGATATTTGATAGCCTTCAGTGCGGTTTGTTGCAGTTCTCCATGCAGAAAAACATAAATGTTGGTTCGAGATCCAAACTTTATAATATATCAGATGGATTAACCCACGATTTCAGTGGATAATCTTGAGATTTAAGTCCTCCTCGACAAGGCTATAAGTTTTGGATTCATCGTTACATTTTTCGCACAAACAACTCCAACAACCGATATGACATATAAAAAGTTTAGCCAGCGTGGTTAAACCGTTTATCTTGGTATTCTTTTTGATTTTCTGTTTGACAGAAAAACAAAATTTTGATTTCAAAATAAAATTTTATTTACCCAAATAAACACCCAAAAAATAAATTTTTCGGATATTTACCTGGTATTTACCCATGTTTTGGGTAAATACCGGGTAGATTCCCATCTATATGTATACACATTTTTGTTGATTGACATTTGTTGATAAATTAGTTTTCTTAGAAACATTGTATATTACATCGATCTTTTAGTTCTTACGTGATTAAATGTATATCTGCGTTGTGTTAACAAATAATTATAATTGCCGATGCCTAAAAAATATAAAAAGTGATAAACGACAACAAAGACAATATGAATTGCATAAGCTTGTTCTACAATTATTCTATAATTATGACATAAGCTATTAACGCCAAATTTCTCAAGTCTTTTATAAGCTTAGGCTTATGTTGGTAAGCTTATGATAATATAATTCTCAAACTTTTTTGATATGTTGGGTAATGATTTGAAAAAATAAGGGGACCACAAGAAAAAAATTTAATCGGATGTTTACTTACTTACTTACTTAGCTGGCCCATTACAGAACATTTTTTCTATAGGCCGAACTAAGAAAAGATCTCCAATTCTCTCTATTTGTTGCTTCGCTTTCTGGAATACCGCGCCTTTTCATCTCATCATCCACTTGTTTGCGCCATCTATTCCTTGGCCTGCCAATTCTGCGTGCAACGCCAAGCGGTCCGTGTTTATACACCTTTTTAGCGGGGTCATCATCGCTCATTCGTATAATATGGCCTAGCCAACGCAATCGCTGCATCTCGATACGTTTAACAATATTGATGTCGTTGTACAGCAGATACAGCTCGTGGTTCATGCGACGTCGATATTCACCGTCAACGCAGATTGGTCCGTAGATCTTTCGAAAAATTTTTCTCTCAAACACACCAAGCTCTGCCATGTCTGCTTGCGCAAGTACCCAGACTTCGGAGCCATACATCAGCACGGGTAGTATCAGTGTTTTGTAGAGCGTTATTTTTGTTTGACGAGATGTGGCTTTGTTTTTAAACTGCTTACTTAAACCAAAGTAGCATCTGTTGGCCAATACAATTCTTCTTTTTATTTCACAACTGATGTCGTTTGTTGTGTTTACGGAGGTGCCGAGGTAGACGAAGTCTTTTACTACCTCAATATTATAGGAACCAACTTCCACAGTCGGTCCGAGCTCAATGGACGCATTGCGCGTCGACACCATCAACTTGGTCTTCTCACCGTTTACCGCCAGACCCACTTTAGCAGATTCTACTTCGACCTTCATAAAGGTATCAGTTACTTCTTTTACTGATCGGCCTATGATGTCTATATCATGAGCATAAGCAAGTAACATGTGACTATTGGTGTAGATTGTGCCACTTCTTTTGACGTTTGCCTCTCGTATAACCTTTTCTAGGGATGTCTGAAACCTCTTTTGGTACCAAACTCTTCGGAGAGGTTCTTTCCTATTTTAACTGAGGACCTCGTGTCAGTTAAAGTCATTTTGCAAAGCCAAATGAGCTTTGCGGGTATACCAGACATGGCTTGGAATACCTTTGAACGCAGCGGGTTGTCGAAGGCTGCTTTATAATCGACAAAAAGGTGGTAGGTGTCGATCTGCATCTCTTGGGTCTTCTCCAGGATTTGCCGCAGGGTAAATATCTGGTCAGGTCTAAAGCCGCATTGGTATGGTCCAATTATCTCGTTGACCATAGGCTTTAGTCGTTCTCACAATATCCCTGACACGACCTTGTAGGCAATAGGGAGTAGACTTATGTCCCTATAGTTAGAGCATACAGTCTTATCTCCCTTCTTGTGGACGGGGCACAGGATACTCAGGTTCCAATCGTCGGGTACTCGTTCTTCGTGCCAGATGGTGCTAACTAGCTGATGAATACACCTTATCAGCGTGTCGCCTCCGGTTTTGAACAGCTCGGCTGGTAAGCCATCGGCTCCTGCTGCCTTATTATTCTTCAGCCGATTTATTGCTGTCTTTACCTCATCTTGGCTGGGCGGTATACATTCAATACCATCTTCTGGGATTGGGACTGTGGTATCTTCGTCGTCTTCGCTGCTATTGGATACCAAACAGTTTTGAAAACTGTTCTTTCCATATCCTGAGTATACTATCTGTATCAGTTACCAAATTACCTTGCTGGTCTCTACAGGAGGATGTGCCTGTACCAAAGCCATCAGTTTGATGCTTGACTCTTTGGTAGAATTTTCGGACTTCATTCTGGCTCCTGTACATCTCGATTTTTTCACACTCCAGCTTTTCCATCTCTTTCGTTTTCCTGCGGAAAAGACGTTTCTCTTCTCTCCTTTTCTCCCTGTATTTGTCTCGTGCGCTACGCGTTGCTACGGATTGTAAAGTAGCCCTATATGCCGCATTTTTCTCTTCGGTGGCAGCACGACACTCCTGATCATACCATGGATTCCTTGGTGGAGGCCTCTGGTATCCAAGTATGCGGCTGTTTGCATGAAGTGGGCAATGCTTTGCCATTGCGCTGATACGTTATCGGGATGAGGAGTGCTTTGATTAAGCAATTGGGCTAGGTGAGTGGAATATGCTGCGCCTCGGAACGATCGTACATCCAACACGCTGGATGAATGTCTTCCGTCTATCACAACATGATCAATTTGATTTCTTGTTTTCTGATCTGGAGACAGCCAGGTGCCCTTATGAATATCGAGATGATTAAATCTGGTACTGCTAACTACCATGTTTTTTTGCAGCTGCAAAGTCTATCAGCCTCATACCATTGTCAGATGTTTCACTGTGGAGACTGAATTTCCCGACTGTTGGGCCAAAGATATTCTCCTTTTCAATTTTGGCATTAAAATCGCCTAGAATGATTTTAATGTCATGGGCAGGGCAACGGTCATATGTTTCTTCTAAGCGCTCGTAAAATATATCTTTGGTCTGTTCGTACTTTTCTTCAGCGTTAGCATGAGCGCAAATAAAGCTGATGTTGAAGAATTTAGCTTTTATTCGAATTGCAGCAAGTCTTTCATTCACTGGGGTGCAGCTGGATACCAGATGTTTTAGTCTCCGACTAACTACGAATCCGCAACCAAACTCATGCTTTACGTCATGACAGCTATAATACAGTGCGTCACCTTTAGGTGTTGTTGTGACGCCTTTCCCAATCCATCGTATTTCCTGTATGGCAGTAATATCGGCCTTGTACTTTTCAAGTACGTCTGCCAATGCGAAGACTGCACCTTCTCTATAAAGAGTGCGAACATTCCAGGTGCAGATTCGCAGATCATGGTCCTTAAAACGTTTGCGGGGTTCGTCAACTTTAGAGGGGTTTGTTTTTCTTTTCTTTCGTTTTTTCATAGTAGGCTGTTTTTTCTAGGGGAGGGTTACTAACCCGACGCCCAAACCCAAGTTTTTAACGTTCTTATGGGTGAACGCGCAGCACATGTAAGCTCACTACCTTTAACGGGTGTTAAAGACAGTTCCCCAGGTGACACCACGGGGAGGTCAGTGTCCACTTGAGATGAAAGATGAGATGAAATCCTGGACTTTGCCATGTTAAAACCGGTCAGGACCGTTGCTTGGTATCTTCCGTCCCCTACGGATGTTTGCTTGTATGATTAATTGTACCTTGAGTTTTAGGAATGTTGGAAGCATTCGGAATACTCCATAATTTTATGCCTACACTCTCTAGTTTTTTTATCTATTGGACCATTAATGCTGCTTTTAGAGCATTTTCGTGACAATTAATCTTTGGTCCCATACTATGGAAATATAGATCGCTCAAGTGGAAAGGATTAACTTTTACTGATCGCCATACAAGTTCATATATAAGGTATTCCGATCAAATGTAGAACATTTAGGGATAGCCATTTCAAAAAATGTTTTGTTTTTCTTTTTTTTTTTGTTTATTTGGACCGCCCTAATATACTCTTTGATAGGAACAAAACTGTGCCTCATCGAAATAGTGGTGCTAGACCCCAAGTATGTTTAGACGAAATTCGTTTCAGACAATTTGGAGTCGATTTAGCCCTCTTAAAGTGAGCAATCGATTTGGGCCAAACTTTGCACATCGTATTACTCCTTCCAGGTATAGATAGTGTAAAAATATTGTATAGATCGGTCAACTTATTCGGGTAGATTCACGCCTTCATATATCCCCCATAGAGCGGTACCTCCCGATTTTCGGTACTTTGAAGGTTGTGGCCTCCATATTCCACCGAAAAGCTGAGTTTTGATATTTAGTCTTCTTTGGAGGTACAACTCTCCACCTGAAACTTATCGGTATAGGTCCACGTCTTCATATAGACCCCATAGAACAGTAACCCGCGATTTGCGGAATTTAGAAGGTTTTGGCATCAATAACCGACCGAAATGGCTAAAATTCGGCATTTAGTCTGTCATTTAGTCCCCATAGAACGGTACCTTTTGGTACTTTGGAGGTTGTGGCCTCAATTTTCCACCATGTTTTCATATAGACTCCAAAGAACGGTACGTACCGATTGTTGGAATTTTGAAGGTGGTGGCATCAATATCCGACCGAAATGACTAAAATTTGGTATTTAGTCTTTCATGGGATTATAAAATATTCCAGAAGAGAGTGATAAGTATACATAGGTGACGTCTCCATATATCGCTATTTTAAAGGTTTTAGCCACATTATCTTACCGAAACATCTGAAATTTGGTATTTAGTCTTCTGATGATGGGCTTGGAATGCTTGTAGCAAGGCCGTTGATAAGGATGATTGTCCCCCACAACGATGTTAACTGATGATGATCGGTAATGACGATATTGATTGATGTTCAGGATTGACAGGATGTTTGTTAATGACGAGGTTCGTTGATGATAGAATTCTATTCACGTCCCGTCGTTTGTTGATTATTCGGATGACGACGATATCATGGAGTCCGGGAACTCGGACGACGATGATGATCGCAATTTCGACTGAATACACTGTGCAACAGCTAATCTTCGGTATGGGAAATTCCATGTTGGTGTGATAGTATTCGGTTAGTTGAACAAACCCCCAAAAGGGTTTTTGGTTTTTCAGGCCAAACTTTGTATTAGAGCCCCTTATATATAATCTTAACCAAAGGCAATGGGTCCCCAATATTTAGCGCTATACTTCGGAAGATTAACGATAAAGATTTGAAATGTCATAGAGATATTTTGATTACATTGACTAAACTCATTGGTACAAAAAATGGGCTATGTCGGTACACATTTTGATATAGCACCCATATAAGGATTTCTCGTCCTTCATTTTCGCCCACTCATGACTCTGGCATTTTTGCATCTATCTTATTGGACTTAACTTGTTTTCATTGTTACATAAAGTTACGAGTACAGTTGAACCTGAAAAACACAGCGCTATACACACCGACACTATAAAAGGGAGAGAGACATGAGAGTCTGGATTAGTCATAGAAAGTCAATCAAGCTCGTTAGACAGTCGCGGTCGGTCAGAGACTTGCATACTCGTCGCTTATCCGGATGGTGAATTAACCTCGTGAAATACTAACCTAATGCGAGAACAACAAGTTGTGAATTTAACGAGGATCGTGAATTTAAAGTGAAATCAAAATAGAAAATTTTTTAAATTTCCCGCGAGTCTTTGTGCCGACGTGGTCATAGGCTATAACGTATCAGTTTCACATAAGTGGAAATTTATGAAATTTTTGCCATTGACAATAATTTATAATTTTTTTTTTTAATTTCCCGCGAGTCTTTGTGGCGACGTGGTCATTGACTATAACATATCAAACTTTATAAAATGAACCGAGAGCCCTTATGTCGACTTGGTCATAGACAATAACGAACCAAAATTTATCAATTTTCGGCAGTCTATGTGCCGACGTGGTCATAGCCGAATATACAAATAGTTACCTATAGAAATATCAGATTGAAAACTGAAAACACCGAAGCACAGAACATCGCCGTGTCTGCTTCCCCCGCAAACGTGGACCTACATACGTTGACAAATTTTTGCAAGGATATTTTGTGTATTTGTAAAATGTGTCTAATTTGGGAAAAATATTTTAAATCGGGAGGTACGGTTATATGGGGGCTATAACAAAACATGGACCCAAAACCCCTATTTTCAATTCCTAAAGTTCTATTGGTATAAAAACATTTTAGGAAAATTTTGGCAACGTACGTCAATTGGTCACTGCAGTGAAATGGTTTTTACCCACCATTTGGATAAATACTCGGGTATTTACCCAAGTATTTACTCACGTATTCAGATTACTATAAAACTATCAATTTTGAAACGATTTCACAACCAAAATCCATGAAAAAGGTGTAAGATGCTGTATATGCAATTCAATATTGTAAATACACACAGATGGGTATTCACCCAATTTACCGGGCATTTACCCACTGTCCATCCCTGTGCATGAACTTCAACGGAGATTCATCCCAGCGCGTACAGTCAGTCAACAACAAAGCATTCGAACGATTACGTTTACGTCAAACCCAGTATCGGTAAGCCTATCCATCAGGAGCCATCCTGATTCTCGAGCTGAAGAGTTCAGTCAACAACAAAGCATTCGAACGATTACGTTTACGTCAAACCCAGTATCGGTAAGCCTATCCATCACGAGCCATCCTGATTCTCGAGCTGAAGAGTTGAGCATGATTCGCCTGGCCCACAGTGACTTTAAAGTGCACTTAAGCAAAAATATTGAACGTTTGTGGAAGAGGTAATCAAAGAGGTACAGACTTATTATGAACGTAAATTCCCCGTTTTGTCTCTCTGCCGTTTCAACTTTCAAAGTAGATAGTAAGAAAACTCACGGCGAATTTCCGTACAGCATAAGCCTCATGGCCCGATATAGAACTTCTTGGGATTTGATGGACGTTGGGAAGAACTTTTACGATATTTAAAATTTCGGCCAAATTAAATACTCAATTCGTAAGTTATCATGCTCAGCAGTCAGAGTTTTTTCAAGTTTTTGGTCCACTAGCTCAGAAAATAATGATGGCTTGCCCGAAAAATTGTACCGTCGTAATAAACGCCACGAGAACCACATACTGCACTTTTTCGAAGGAGTGGACCGATATAATCCATATTCTAATCTTGTCTATGTCTGAAAGAAATATTGCGATGTCATGTGCACCAACTGAAAGAGTGGACCGCCTATCTTCGAATTTAAACTAAGATTGGACAAAATATTACTAGGTTCAAAGTTGGTACCAAATCGTTCAGAAAGTATGGACTTGCCCCTGAAAAAACTTTTACGGTCGTTGTTGTTGTTGTAACAGTAACATAATTAAATGGGCTGCACGATGTAATTGATGCTTGCACTGTAGGAAGTTAGACGGCTGTATCATCCCGAAAAGTGACAAAAAATCACCTTTATTCACACCCCATGTGCTGCCGCTTAGGGACTTAAAGACCTTGTTCCTACATATCAGCTTGCCGCAGATAGCTTTGGCATGCGCGGATGACGTGAACATGCTAGAATCTTTACGTAGTTTGTGGTTGGAATTCTGCTGTCATCGTCCACCTCTGCCGTCCGTGTGGTGAACAGAATGGCCGTAGATTTATTCGCGGATATTTGCATATTCCTCGCGTGGAAAAAGGATGACAGGAGAGAGGTAGAAGAGAGGAGATGTTAAACAGTTCCGGAGATATCACCCCACCTTCGGAAATTTCCTGTTTCACGCTACGGGGTTGGACTCCTTGTTCCTGAATTCTTCGTACGGCCGCCAGTCTAGTATAATTGATTATCCAACATTTCAATCTTAACCTGAGGGGTAGTCTGCTCGATGTCCTCAAACAGTGTGGAGTGCTTGACAATGTCAAATGCATTTGACAAGTCAAACGCCACCATCACTCTTCTCACACGGCTTGCTCTGGTTGGCGTGCATCGTTGTTATCGTGCTATGCTGCTTATGAAATCCATGTTGATGATCGGCAACTGGAACGTTGGAGAGGATTAAAGCCCCAGGGGCCTTTGCTACGTGCGACAAAATCGAAATCGGTTTGTATGATTTACATTTGCTGGTATTCTTACATGGCTTCTGTAGCGGGACCACCCTGCCCATTTTACAGACTTCGGGAACGATGTGGTTGGCTAGCGACAGGTTAAAAACTTGAGTGAGATATTCGACTCCCGGCAAATCCAGCTGTTTCAGCATTAGCATTGAGATTCTATCAGGGACCAAAGCTTTGGATGATTTAGCGTTCCTGATGGCATTTGGATTGTGGTGCTTCGTTCTCTGCAGGAAGAGATCTAATACGAAGTAGTACTCTTCTCTTGCCTCTATCACTTCCGGGAGTCCGGCAAGCTATCAATTGAAATAAATTGAACACCTCTTCGATCAGTCAGCGTAACGTCGCCAAACGTGACTGAGAGTGACTTCTTCGACTGTGACTATCTTCGAGAGTTACTTAACCGTTGCCCACAAATCACTTATTCCTGCTCTTATGTTTCAACTCTTCAGACTGTTTAACCACTTGCTCCGCTTTTGTTTACCGATCAACCTGTTAACTTCCAGTGTCAGCTCCCTGACTCTGGGGTCACTGGGATTGCCACGATGAAGTTCATCACGCTGGGAAAGTTGGTCTTTCTGCTACCCGAACATTAGAAGTTTTGACAGATATCTGAAAGGGTGAATACTAAACTTTCTGAAACTAGGCCAATTAGCTTTCCCATGATTGATGATAATGCTACGTTCAGAGGCGATGAAATCGGGATGTAAACAATTATGCTAATGTAGACAATTATGGGGAGATGGTCTGACCCAAGAAAAACGACGGGTTGCCAGCTGACGTCAGACTAGGTTACGCGATGGTTATGTATGGCGAACTGTGACGCACCCCGCGCAAAACGCTATGACCCTCTGGTGGTTTCCGAGGACAGAATGCCACAACTCATGATGCGCAAGACCACTAGTTGAATTCTGTAACTCATGTATCGAGTTACCGATAAAAATCGATCAAATGAAAATGCTTATAATTTCGGTAGTTAACGAAATTTGTCGGTAAGTTAACAACCAAAATGAAGTTGTCGTTAATTCCTACTAATAGCAAGAGTGTTGTAAACTTTTATTGATCCCTTTCATTCATAATTTTGCGTTTTAATTTTACCGATTTTTGTTGGAAACTCACAAACTGAGTTACAGAATTCCACTACAGACGGTTATGTCCCACCAGCAACTGTACCTCGGCAGTCCCACACCTGACTGCTACCCCCATACATTTCATGTACGGGTCATCAGGGTCAGGCTTAAGAGAAATAGGTCTGTATTGAACAAACTGGTGCAGGAAAGTTATTTCCCACCTCCAGTACGTTGTAACCATCACAACGCTGTAAGCTGCAGTTGTTGTTGAGCTTGGTTTCCTGCGCCGCAGTGACCATGATATTCTTGCACTATTTCCTCGCTCTTACCTCAAAGGATGCATTAAATTAAATATTAAGTATCAAAAAGGATGCATTTTCGGAGATTGTAACAGCAACGGCTGGTTGCTGCGTGTGCGGCTGTTTTTCGCAAGCCTGAGGTATAGCCGTGTATTCAGATGACGACGACACACGGGGGGTTGTGTTCACACAGCATACAGCAATATAGTCCCTGTCGTAGTCTTTCGCATGGGCGCCACCAAACGTCTGAGATGCACCCACTCCCGGCATCTATTCCATCTCACCAAAGTTTAAATGTGGTGAAGCAAATGTGATAAACTGAGCACATCCATATGGGTCCTTAGTTTTCTTCCGACCAAAAGTATCCGGGGCAGATATTTTGAGATATGCTGCTCCCAACACAGAAAAACTATACAAATAGAAACATGTGTATACTGAGGTGACAGCCGCTAGCCAGGTCAATTCGGTATAGAAGAACACGCTGTGGGATTCCGTCATAATAGGGGCCGCTGTTGGAAAAAAATTGAAAATGATTTGAGAACTGGCATTAAACTGCACTTGTCCGAAACATTGGGAGGTACCCCAAGGAGTGGATCGACATTGGCCATATTGAAACCTAATCTGGCCAGTAAAGCAGCAATCAAGGCTATAACAAGCAAGACAGTAAAATCAAAAGCTGTCTTGCAGTGTAAAAAGTCAATTAGCGACTACTCCCATCATGGTTCAGTTAACATTATATGGGTACCAGGACATGCATGGATTAGGGGTAACGGGATAGCTAACTCCTTAGCAAAACGCGCCAGGGAGAAAACTATGATAAACCTAGACAACGCTAAGCCTTTAAAAGCGGCGCGTCTAGAGTTAAAGGCATGGACAAAAAATGCTCATATATCCCTCTGGAACACCGAATACAAAGGGAAAAAACACAAAAATCCTATGGGACAACCCAGATGAGGACAAAACGAAGGAACTACTCTTGATGAGTAAAAAAGACATTAGTAGACTGACAGGAATCCTTACGGGGCACCTGTAGCCCCATCTCACCTGCACAAAATAGGTTATGCAAAAAAACTGCGAATGTAGAGCATGCGGAGAAGACGACGAAACGTTCGAATACTTTCTCTGTCACTGTCTTGCCTTTGCGACTCTGAAAAAACAACACCAAGGTTACGATACTATACAAAAACTCAACCAAATTAGGCCAAGCAATAATCTTCCAAACAATAATCTTCCAGAATGCCCGAAGGGTATTGGTCGCATAAGTAAGCAAAATTCCACAACTCTGCTAATCCTCCCACTTTTTAAATAACACTGCTCAACAAAATTGAAAAAGTTGAATGTTTCAGACGAAGTTGCAGTTGTTTCTAGATGAAATCGGCGAGTTATTTTTAAATCCGGTCCCGGTTTTTCTCTATCAGCTCTTGTTTTTGAGATATAGCTCAAAATCGGTTTTTACGTGTTTAACCCAGACTTTCGTTATTTTCGGATACAAACAAAAATTTTTTGTGGGTTTTTCGACATTAATATATTAAGGAGATGTTGTACGCTCAATACAAATCTTTTTGAAATAGTTATGTTGAGTATATATCAAAAAAATATAGAAAATATACCACGGACCTTGTAAAAATTGCTTATTTTGAGTACTTTAAGCTGTAATTACGTTATCGGGGGAAGTCATAGGATCTTCATATGGTACTCCGGATATGCTTAGGGTGTCTACTATATAGTCCAGTATTCAAATATATAATATAATGTTCATAGCGCCCATGATTCGTCCATAACCTAAAAATCATCATGAAGACTGCCATTGAAAAGTAAATGGCTTATGTGGTAATGATATCACTGGTAAATTATTTCCCTTTAGCAGTCTTCATGGCGATTTTTAGGTTATGGCCGAATCATTGGGGCTATGAACTTTATACTATACATTTGAATACTGGATTATATAGTAGACACCCTAAGCATATCCGGAGTACCATATGAAGATCCTATGACTTCCCCCAATGACGTAATTACATCTTAAAGTACTCAAAATATGCAATTTTTACAAGGTTCGTCGTATATTTTCTATATTTTTTTGATATACAGTCAGGGACAAAAGTTTACATACACCCCCTAAATCTCGGGTATTAGGGCTAGTAGTGATTTTTATGAAATTCCAAGTATGCAGTTTTATTTCTTCTCAATAATAAACAATATTCAATAGAACACAAGTACATTCCATAAAACAAATAACGGCAAATTTTACAAAAACCTAAAAATGATGGGGACAAAAGTTTACATACACCCCAAGGAAATATGCGTATTGCCGTGCAATTTATGGAATTAACCGCAAAATGTATACATTTTATTGTTTTGGCGAATGCCTCTGGGTGTTTGAGATATATTTTAGAGAAAAGAAAATAATTTTTGGGGGTCAAATGCCGTTATTTAAGGTCAAACTTCTTGTATAGCTTGTTAAAGCCGACCTTTGCTTAATTTTTTGCGTTTTTAGGTAATGCACTTTAAAAAAACCACAAAAGTAGTGTCAGATTGCAAATTTTGAGACCCCAGAAAGCTTTGGAGTTGTTCTTGGGCAAAATATTGCTTTTTGGACGTCGATAAATGCCCGCTTTTCATCAGATTTCTCAGGAAGTTAATAGATTCCGCGGAATTCTTGGTGCAAATTACATATAGAAGGCCTTGAATTGCCTTGTAATATGGTCTGATACAATCCTCTGACATCAATTGAATCAGAAATGTGAAATATTCTGTTACAAACCTGTTCCCGAAGCTTCCAAAGCATCAAAATGTAAGCACTACCAAAAAAGCATAAAATTTGTACTGTGGACAACGTCGTTTTCGTATTATGATCATTACCGTCACTATAGGGGCGAAAAGTTTCGTATAATTGTACATTTCTGAGTTAATTGATGCCAGAGGATTGTATCAGACCATATTACAAGGCAATTCAAGGCCTTCTATATGTAATTTGCACCAAGAATTCCGAGGAATCTATTAACTTCCTGAGAAATCTGATGAAAAGCGGGCATTTATCGACGTCCAAGAATTTATATTTTGCACAAGAACAACTCCAAAGCTTTCTAGGGTCTCACATTTTGTAATCTGACACTAATTTTGTGGTTTTTTTAAAGTGCATTACCTAAAAACGCAAAGAATAAAGCAAGGCCAGCTTTAACAAGCTATACAAGAAGTTTGACCTTAAATAACGGCATTTGACCCCCAAAAATTATTTTCTTTTCTCTAAAATATATCTCAGACACCCAGAAGCATTCGCCAAAACAATAAAATGTATAAATTTTGCTGTTAATTCCATAAATTGCACGGCAATACGCACATTTCCTTGGGGTGTATGTAAACTTTTGTCCCCATAATTTTTAGGTTTTTGTAAAATTTACCGTTATTTGTATTATGGAATATATTTTTGTTCTATTAAGTATTGTTTATTAGTCAGACGAAATAAAACTGCATACTTGAAATTTCATAAAAATCACTACTAACCCTAATACCCGGGATTTAGGGGGTGTATGTAAACTTTTGTCCCTGACTGTATACTCAACATAACTATTTCAAAAACGATTTGTATCGAGCGTACAACATCTCCTTAATATATTAATGTCGAAAAACCCACAAAAAATATTTGTTTGTATCCGAAAATAACGAAAGTCTGGGTTAAACTCGTAAAAACCGATTTTGAGCTATATCTCAAAAACAAGAGCTGATAGAGAAAAACCGGGACCGGATTTGAAAATAACTCGCTGATTTCATCTAGAAACAACTGCAACTTCGTTTGAAACAAAAGTCCTGTTGACCAGTGTAATGATTGTCCTCTTAAAATGCTCACTAGCTGCCTAAACTCACCATTCAATCAACCCTCATAAGCAACATTCACAGCGCAGTTTAATACAAAAATAACTACAAATCTTTATTTTTCTGAAACACATTCGAGAATATCGAGCAAGACAAATAAAAAACACAGACACATCGATGAAACCACGGCTCAAATAGCCACCACCACCGGCTAGCATCAAGTTCAATATGATAGTTGTTGGTGGCACTTCCAGCCACCGTAAAAGCTACATCTGTATCACAAACTAGGCTTCGTGTTCAGAGTTAGAATCAGTGAACGATATTAGGTAAGGGTTGTTGTAGCCGACGTCGTCATCGATGGTTGTTGCTGATGATGTTTTGGGCTGTCGCACAGATGCTGCCGACGTTGACGTCAACGCAATTGACCGACCGGCCGCTCGTTTAAGCAATTTCACTTGTATTGAAAAAAAAAACCGATAAAAGCTCAGATCAGATCATTGCTGTGGAACAGTTAACGCTCAGCTTAGATTTCAAAGAGTTATACCAAAAGAAGATCAAATCTGCTACTAACGGATAATTTTATATAATAACGGCTGTGAACTGAAATAAGAAAATAAAAATAACAGAGCCGATCGAATGATGAAAAGTGATTAAAAGAAATTTCTTGAAAACTAACCTCTAAAAATAAAAATTCCTTGCAAATGCTTGTTTGGAATGATAGTCAAGATACAAATTTTAAATTTATTTGAACCGATTTTTTCTGTCTGAATTAACAGAAAGTGAATGCTGTGAAACTTTTTTTCAAAGTGATAATTTTGTGATATTTAAAAAAAAGACAAAGTCTAAAGACTCTTATTCTTTAGTCGAAGAAGCTTCAAGTGAAAAGCAAAGTAAATTATAATAAAAATTATTTACTAAACAATTTGTTGAAAGATAAATTTACGTGATAATGGTTAAAACTGGCTTGGAAAATAACATCAACAATTCATCTGGTCCCGCTAACACAAATAAAGGACGTACATCATGGAATCTGAAAACTTCGACTTTGGCTAAAAACACCATCAATCGTATTCGTGTTATTGTGGAATCATTGAAAATTTGCCCCAACCCGGCTAAACCTATGATACCATTGACAATTGGTAAGCAAACTACTCTTTGTAGCTTCATTTTAATCTTCAGTTGGTATTGTGGAAAATTTTCGAATGGAATTTCTCCGTCGATAATGTATTTTATTTAACCCTTAAACAATTGACAAGGAATCAAAAAACTTTCATTTTCGACTCGGTATTGAAAATTCAAACATTTGATTATAATACTCAAGAATTATGTAGCAATAAAGTGCCACTTCTTTTCCAACAACTTATAGTCAAAACAAAATGGAAGTTAAGCCTATTCTATGAACATAGTTCCGTAGCATTATAGAAAATGAGGTAGAAATTGTTGCTGCTTAGGATTATATTCAATGATTTTAGTAGTATGTGGGTTAACGTTAAGAAATGGAAAATTTTGAAAATTAACTTGACTTAATTCTGTGTTCAATAATGAAAAAAGTAAATTAAACCAGTTTTTCTTTTTCAATGAACAAAATATTTTGTATGGCGTATACAAAATATTTTGAGGACATTCAATGAATTGTACAGATAACTGGTTAATATCAAATTAAAAAATTATGAAATATTAAAAATTGTAATTCGAACTTCTGCAAAGAAAACTACACACAACTAAAGTTGTGCGACTATGTAACTGGGCACTATAGGTCAAACGGACCATTTTATTGGCCAAAAGTCTTAAAGTTAAAACAAGTATTCGGTTTAAGTTAATATAGCGTTTTTAGATTCAGGGAGAAAAATGGAACAACGTGGGACAAAAAATTAACCCTTTATGGACCAAATACACAACTGGTACCTTAACCCTTTGGGGGCAAAAACTGGAAGGTCTGTTATTTGTCTACAAAATTGAAGGCATCGACATCCGATAAGTTCAAAAGCTTTTTTGGAGTGTTTCTTTTTAGTTTTAATGTGAATATGCCTTAAAATTATTACCTTGAAATCTTACAATATGATGTAACATATTTTGACTATAACTGTATATATTTATAAAAGATTTGTAAATAATTTGACTTTAGAACACAGTAGAATGCTGTAGACTCCAATTTGGCTAACATTATTTGGTAAGAGGTTTAACCCTGACTTCAAAAAAATCAATATTATGGAAAATATGGTAACCTAAAAAAAGTTGTATAATTCTTGTCGAGCAAATTTACGCAAAATCACATAAAATTTTCTGCATTCGGCACGAGTTAATGAACCAATTTCAATTTTCACTTTCATTGCCGAACGTTGCCGAGACTTTAAAAGAGTAGATAACCTCAAAATGTTCTACTTTCTTCGAAAATTCAAAGTTAACACCCATTTAATAACTATTTATACACATAAATGATGATATGAGGGTATTTTTGATAAATATATATCGAATACTTTCTAACCAAATCGTTACTTACGCTAATATTGTGATTTTGTTACACCCTGAACGTATACAAGTAAACATATTTCGTTAACAAGTTCCCAGCTAACATTTTTTTTTCCGAATTCGTATCGAATTTGGACAGAATTTCTGAAAAAAATATCCGATTCTGATGGCGAATTCGTACCGAATTCGGTACGAAAGTTGTATGGACGTGGTCACCGAATTCGGAAAGAATTTTCTAAAGAAATTCTTAAAAAATATTAGAGTTTCGCGACGAATTCGGTCCGTATTCGGAAGTAAATACTTGGAAAATTCGGAGAAAAATTTAGATTTTCTGACAGAATTCGGTCCGAATTCGGAAGAAAATTCTGGAAAATTCGATGAAAAATTTAGATTTTCTTAAGAAAATCCGTCCGAATTCGGAAGGAAATTCTGGAAAAATTCGGAGAAAAGTTCAGATTTTCTGAAAAAAGTCGGAAACAATCTGACGCTGACGCCTTGATATTGACACAACACGTGTACTGTACAGAACAACCCCCACTCAGAGACAATTTTCTTTTAATGTACTATTTATGGAAGATTATAATTTCAAACTTTCTAATGATTTTGCCTGTTATCATTTTATGATTAACAGTAGAACAATGTGCAGAAGTATGTCGAAGTT
This sequence comes from Musca autumnalis, assembly GCF_047663935.1. Classification (NCBI taxonomy): domain Eukaryota; kingdom Metazoa; phylum Arthropoda; class Insecta; order Diptera; family Muscidae; genus Musca; species Musca autumnalis. The sequence goes on along the minus strand of NW_027411866.1, from coordinate 133,288,475 downwards.
ATCAACACTAGCTTGAATTATTATATGTTGCATTTATATTAAAAAAATTGTAAATTTGTATATGCGAATTTTATGACCAGTAATTCTGTTCTTCGACATCAACCGAAAAAAAAATTCCCTTAGAAAATCCATTAGAAATCGAAACGAATTCGGAATGACGATTCTTAAGATTCTTTAGAAAATGTGCAGAGATTCTTAAAATAAACTTATAGAAAATCGGTCCAATTTCTAGGAAAATATTAGAGAAATCGGCCACATTTCTAAAAAAATTCAGAAAATCTCAGAAAAAATCTGATACCAGAGCCCTCGGAAAAAATTGTTAGCTGGGTTATTAAAGATATTTGGATAATACATATTTGGCAGCCTGCCATGTAACGGTATAATTTCTCATACAAAAACAAAATTTATTTTTATTATATTTGAAGTGTTTTTTACAAGAAAGTAACACAAAATAAGTGAAAATACAAAGTTCGAAATCTGACTTTTGGCCAGTAAAATGGGCTGTTTGACCTATAGTGCTGGGGCCGAATTATGGACAGTCGTCGGTAAGTGGATATTTTGAAGTGTCCATCATTTGTATTCATACCGAATATTTTCGTTAAGTTAGCGACCAACATAAGTTAAGTTCTTTTACATGCAATAATGGCTTTCTGTTCTACCACTGTCTGCCAGACATATTTCGTAGGGTCAAAAAGGGTCAAACTGATTTTTCGACATTTGTTTGACGATTATTTGACAAAAAAAAAAGAAGTAAGAGAGGGGTATAGTCGGATGGGGCCGACGATGTGATACCCTACACCACTTCCCCTGGACACTATTTTTCTGCGGAATTTAACACTCTAAATTATCTGTTGAAAATTGCAATGAAAATCACATTTTTTGTTGAGCTTTAGACGGTGTGTAAAAATTATGAAAATGCGTAATTTCAAACACAAATTATTGCGAAAACAGTAGTTTCAACAAATTGTGCTTGAAATTAACTACAAACTGCTCAGTTTTGCAAAAACAGCAATTGCAACAGAATGTGTTTAATAGTAAATAATAAATTAATTTTCGCACAAAAAAAAATTGTTTTTTTTTTCAAGCAGAAGAAAAACAAAACTCAGAAAAACGTGTTAGTTGCTCGCGTTTCTTTTTCGAAGCGGACGAAAAATTGTGAAGATATAGTCCATATTAATATTAGGCAATTTTCCTTGCGGCAATTGTCAGTTTGAAGGAGAGAGAGGTGAGGCATATGTAACCCTTTGCCTCTCAGCACCCTCTCTCACCAACAAACTAAAGGCCCCCACTCATTTATCAGTCTGTGCCGTCAGTCCGATGAACCCTTTCTGTATGTGTGACTGACAAGTGTGTAGCACGAACCATCAGTCAAGTCTAAATATCTTGAATTTCTCCTCCAAAAATGAATGAATTCTACCTTTTTTGTGTTCCAACACCAACATTATTTTCTATTTTTTCAAAATTATTTATTGACAATTTGAAAATAAACACAATTCACCCAGACTGATGGGGGTTCATTTTGAAATCAAAACTATTTTGATTTTCATCAGTCTTGGAAAACTCACACATACCTTCTCAAAATTTCAAAAATTTACACATACTACCATAAGTGCTGGCAGTCAGACTGACTAATGAGTGGGAGCCTTAACAATTGCCGCAAGGAAAATTGCCTAATGTAAGTCCCAATTTAGATTAGGCGAGTTTACTTGCGGCAATTGTCAGTTTGTAGGTGAGAGAGGGTGCTGAGAGGCAAAGGGTTACCATATGCCTCACCTCTCTCTCCGACAAAATGAAAATTGCCGCAAGTAAACTCGCCCAATGTAAATTGGGACTATATATGGACATATTGTAAATAAGAAGTAAAAAAAGTTTTTGGTGTAAAAAGGATAAAGGTCCCCACTCATTAGTCAGTCTGACTGCCAGCATTTATGGTAGTATCCCAATAGAAAGTGTCTTTAAGACAACATTGATGAATCGTCCACGACATTTCCAATTCGTTCACGACTCCTTGCAGACATCCCTTTGGGATCGTTGACGACTTTTTCACACAAGTGTCCCAGTATTCATGCACGACAACTTGGGCGACAGGGTAAGCGAAGCTGTCGTCGACGACGACTTCGAAGACAAAAACCCTTCTTTTCGTTAACGATCCTTTTGCAGACAAAGTCTTGTAATTTGTCACCAACGACCCTCTTAAAGATAATTTTATATACATATGTACATAAATATGTTTTTAACATTTTTTATTTTCGGTCTGTTCCAGAACTGCAAGAATCTACTAATTTGTGCTAATTTTTCCGATAACATAAAGGAAGAAATGTTATCGTAGTAAAAAATAGTAGCTTCTTGCATGTTCTGGAACAGAGCATTTATTAACATAGAAAATATAACATTTACGTATATATAAAAATATACTACATAATATAAAAGCAATTCCGCGGCAGTGTGGTCTACAATCCAGAACGGCCCATGATTCCATTTAACAACAACTCCTAGGACAGCAAGACTTTTTAGGCAAATTCTGCAAATAATTAAACATTATGCACAATCTTGTGATGTTTAAATATATGTATGTCATTTATTCACTTACCGTTAACTATTTCCACGATCGCGTTCCATTATAATAGACTCCAAATAAAAAATTCTAATTCCATATAGATTGCTTCATCCTATGTTAAAGAAACAAACAAAATCATTGTTTTAAAGTTCATATGTATGTCAGTCATACTATTTCTCACTTACCTCCAGCTGTTTAGAAAAATGTCGCTAACTTCTAATTTAAACTGCAATGTTTGACCGAATTCAGTCGTATTGAAATATTAACAATTCCTAGATATGTCTACAATTTTTTCACAGCATATTTTGTTTGATTATTTTTTTTCTGGTGACACATTGCAAGAAATTGTCATGCATCGTGTCGTGCACGACAATTTCGGAAATTTCATCAACGAATCGTCGACGAAAATGTCATCGAAGACTCGATTTTCTATTGGGATGTGTAAATTGTTGAAATTTTGAGAATGTATGTATGAGTTTTCCAAGACTGATGAAAATCAAAATAGTTTTGATTTCAAAATGAACCCCCATCAGTCTGGGTGAATTGTGTTTATTTTCAAATTGTCAATAAATAATTTTGAAAAAAAAAAACGTAGAATTCATTCATTTTTGGAGGAGAAATTCAAGATTTTTAGACTTGACTGATGGTTCGTGCTACACACTTGTCAGTCACACATACAGAAAGGGTTCATCGGACTGACGGCACAGACTGATGAATGAGTGGGGGCCTTAAAACCTAAAAAAATCGCGAAAGTCTACGAAAATTTTGCGAAACTATTTGTTGACACATTTCTATTCAGTTTTTAGTGAAAATTGTATATGCACCAACTGTCAAAGCCCATTTTGCTACTCTGTTTTGTCAATTTCTGAAAGTTGTATAGACATTTTTTATTAACAATCAAATCGATTTTCATTTATTTTTAAGCGTCTTTTTAGAAAATTAACAGCGAAAACTTTATTAAAAAGAGAGAGTTTAGTTTAAGTTTGTAAAAGATGAAGATGAAAACCCTGAAAAAGACTTCTACAGTTTTGACGAAAAAAGTACAAAATCCACAAAATTGGTGGGTTATTTGAAAAATCTAGAGCTAAGAGGTAATTTCATTGGAAATGAGGTTGTGGCATATACATATGTATACTTTTAAACCGTAAGTAAAAACATCTTCGAAAGATCAACTTCGGATTTATGTCGTATTTGAGCAGTACCAGATATATATTGATACTGTCTAGGTCCTGTCATGTTACTAACAAATGATATCCCCACTGAAAATCAGTTTAGTTCCCGCAGACCTGGAACGCAATTGCAAATGGTCAAATACATACATATATATGTCGAAAAAGTGTGATATTCAAAATTGACCAAAAACAAAAAAGAAGCAAACACAAGTTTAAACCAAGTTTGAAAAAAATTTTTGAAAAATTTGAGAGTTATCCTTCATACTAGCAGTTTAAGCATGTGTCGGCAGGCTGTCATGGACTTACTCCGGAAAAAAATTGTACCGTTGTAATAGGAAACGTGAAAAAAACCTTCTGAAAAAAAATCAAATAGATCCGAGACGAGTCCTCAAAGTCTACTTTTCCCAAATTTTGCGTGGGATCTATATCCGGAAGGAGTAATACGATTTGCTAAGTTTGGACCAAATCGATTGCGCCCTTTTGTGGGGGAAGGAGTGGACCAATATGGGTCAACTTCGAACTTAAACTAAGTTTGGGCAAGGTTTTACCAAGTTCAAAATTCGGTTCAGTTGATCCGTTCGAGTGTTATCGTGCACACGAGCCAGATAGGCGGCCATATGGGCGGAACTTCATCCAACAACCTTGGGGCCTAAAACTATTATTTCGATGAGGCACAGGGTATCAAAAGCATGAAGTAGGAGGTACTGATAAGAAGAAAACCATCGATTATGAAACGAATGGGGGCGTTACGATACTACTTTGTTTCAACTGTGCGTCGCAAAATATGTTATTTGCTTAATAAATATATCTTAGTCCCAATTTACAGTTGCCCAATTGTCAGTTTATGGGACAGAGATTCGAGGAAAAAAGAAACACTTTGCCTCTCAGTAGCCTCTTTCTTCGACAAACTGACAATTATCGAAAGTACAATTGTCTAATGGGCATCTTCGTCAAAGATCGTCCTAAATAGTTCAAAACAAAGAAATATTTGCAATTGAACTCGAGAACAAAGCCATCGACATCAGTAATACGATTTCTCACAGACAGCGAGACGAAGTTCGCCGGGTCCCCTAGTTAAATATATATTTAATTATATTAGTATTTTTAATTACATAAATGAAAGCAGTTATGTTTTTATATACATAAATAAAACGATTTTTTCTCATCATTCATATAAAAGTGCGTAAAATTACCATAAATTGTGTCTAATGTTTGGTTTACATTTACGAAATCCACTATGACTTAGTAAAATCGTGTCTGCTACCTGCAGCCAAAAGTTTTTGGACGATTAATTTACGATAATTGCACTTGAGGCTTCGGATTGCCCCTTGATCCATAGACTGAATTAAACATGTGCAATTTGGTGGAAGAAATTTCACTGTTGTGTTTTCAGATATCAGAACATGTTCATCAGGATGTGCTGGACAATTATCTAGAAGCAAAAGCACTTTGCACTTCTGCCACAAAGTTTTTTTGAACCACTCCAGGCTCTCTTATTACTTTTATAAATTACTGGAAGGTGGCAAACATTTTTAATGCTCTTGGATTTGCGCTTTTTTATAACCATCAATTTGCATTTGTGTGTCCCGGCTGAATTTGCACAAATCAAGGATGTTATTCTCTCCTTGGATGTCTTGTACCCTTCGATGCATAATTCTTTACCAGTAACTAGCGAAGTCTGTGGCAAACACTTCTAAAATAAGATTTTTTCGTCGGCGTTATAAATTTGTTCCGCTGACAAATTTTAAGTCTCAATATATTCGCGTAAGTCTTCTACAGAGTGACTGATTCATAATGAGCAAATTCTTTTTCGCCTATTGCTTTCAGCCTGCGAATTCCATGTTGTTTTTTCTGAAGTTTTCTAGCCAACCACTTGTGTACTTGCATTCCGAATTTATGTTAGTATTTCATGAAAATATTTTGACTTTTCAGTAATCATTTCGCCTGAAATTCATAATCGAATTTTATGCTAGGCCTTATAATCTTTAAATTTGTGTCAACTCACCTGAAATCGGAGTTCTCTTGAATCTTTCTGGCCGAAACCATTCGTATGTTGCGAAATCAACTTTTGGATTTTCAGTTTTTCTTAGCGTATGTCTTTTTTCAAGCCATCCACAGATTCACTTCTAGAGGCAAATTATAAAACTCTAAAAATGTTAACTTTAATCGCGATTATTTTAAAAAGCGCTCCGTGGATTTTTTTGTTTTTTTTTTAATTTTGTTCATCTATGAACATTGTAGAATCCGCAAAAACTTCTCAGGTGTAAGCACCTTCCATTTAAAGTTGGTTCAGGCGCACCATGATGTTAGACAGTAGTTGCTTTATGTAACTGCTACATTTATATAATTTACATTAAGTGAGTGGTCAAGAGTTGTTATTGAAGATTAGTTTTCGTAAGGTGTTCGATTTAAAATTAAATTTGGATATTTTCCCACAAAGGTTATGGTCAATTTTACACGCTAAATACTATCCGATCATTATCAACAATTATTGACACTAACCTTGACCAAAACTATTACCTCTTGCAAACATTTGTCAGTATTGAACTATATCTGCGACCTCTACTGAGGGATTCCTGTATATACTAGGCTGTAACTCTATTATCTGGCCACGTACATCAACATAATTACCATCAATGGAGGGGTCAAGCGGCCCTCTTCTAAATGTAACTTACTTGGGTTTAATATGCTGTTTATATTAGAACTTTTTGCTGGGTTAACCTTCTTTATGAGAATTTCTTTGACGTATATGTAATGGAATTGACATTTAAAACCCAGTGGGTTTGTTAAATCCGGTTATATATAAACGCTACTATAACATAGTTTTCATGAATAAATATATAGTCTTTTCACTAAAAACTAAAAACCAATTTTCACACAAAAGTTCGGGCTCATTTAACCCGCTAAATATTTACTGATTATCACGTTAAATTGCAAGCTACTTCTCTGCCGTAAACCCAAACCTTGCATAAAATTTCGCGCCGAACAAACCATCCTTGCGCCTTACAGAGCCGCTACAAAATAATAATAATAGTAATAATAATAGTAATAGCAATAATAATAATAATAATAACAATAATAATAATTTTTTTGCGGGTTGAGATGGGAAAATGCTTTACGCATTTGACGAAGTCGTTACAGTCGCCTTATGCCGGACTCGATCTTCATACCGGCTAAAAAACCACCTCCTTTCACCCCGGGAGTATAAAAGGCTGTAACTCTGTTATCTGACAACGTATGTACATCAAAAAAATAGCATCAATGGAAAGGTCAAGTATTCCTCTATTAAATATAACTTACATGGGTTTAACATAGTTTCCGGGAATAAAGATATAGTCATTTCATTAAAAACTTTACCCTTTTTCACACAAAAGTTCTGGCACATTTAACCCGCTAAATATTTACTGATCATCACGTTAAATTGCAAGCTACTTCTCTGTCGTAAACCCAAACCTTACATAAAATTTCGCGCCGATCAAACCATCCTTGCGCCTTACAGAGCCGCTACAAAATAATAATAATAACCCAGCAAAATGTTCGATGCCAAAGATGTAATTCAATCATGGGTGCAAGTGATCTGGCATGTCATCTTTTTAGCATCTTCATCGATGAATTTTATATGAGCGTGGACCCCAAAATATGTTTTGGATCCAAAGCATATCATTTACACCAATGATTTGACTTGTCATTTTCACCAATGCTTCGCATGTCATTTCCACCAATGCTTTGGCATGTCATTTTCACCAACCCTTTGCAATGACATTATCATTACGACGAGAGTTTTAACAACGTTGGTTGTAGTTTCGAGTCTCCGACAACATAAAGCTTATTTTAAATAATTAATTTGTATAAATAAAAACACAAAATTCATCTATATTGGATCGATGGAATGGGTTCAAATACTGATGAAAAGATCTGATCTTTCACGACTTCCTCGCATGGGTTCAAATGCTGATGAAAAGATCAAATCTTTCACGACTACCTTTGCATTCGTTCAAATGCTAATGAAAATATCGGATCTTTCACGACTTCGTTTGAACCAATGCAAAAGATGCCATGAAATCACGTCATCGCATGGAACCCCTTCCTTCAAATGTTGATGGGAATAATAATTATAATAATAACAATAATAATATAACATATTCCATTGACGATGTGACCCGACGCCAAAAGATCGTACAATAATGCCGTCTGTAGGATGTGGATAAATACTTCCAAAGGTATCACCCCGCCTTTGGAAACTCCCTGCTTCACTCTACGAGTCTTTGACTTCTTATTTCTGAAATCCACAAACAACAGGCATCCACACGTATAGTTGATTATTCAACGTTTCTAACACGGATGGAGGGAAGTCTTCTCTATATCCTCTTACAGATTGGCATGGTTGACGGCATCAAAGACCTTCGATAGGTCAAGAACCACCATAACTATTCGGTCCCACGATCTCTTCTGGTTTAATCCTTGACTGGTATGTGTGGATATGACATGTAATGCTGTTGTGGTTTCTGATGTTCGGCGACTGGGAAACTGCATGGGGAGGAGTAGTGCCTCTAGAATCTTTACCACTGGCGACAAGAGAGAGATTGATGTATATCATTCGCCTCTGCTGACATCCTTGCCTGGCTTCAGTAGCGCGACCACCCTGTCAACTTTTCGTATGACATACCATCCTCCTTTCACGAATTCGAGAGTGATTTAACTGCGGCCTACAATTCACTTAATTCTTTACCAATCTTGCATTATTTGCAGGATTCAGCACACGCTCATTCAGTTTATCACGCTAATTTGCTAGTCGCGGTCTCTGCTGGAAAGTTTGGTATGATTTCGTGTTTTCGCTCCGCATGTATGTGCGGAAAATTCGCAACTACCCGAGGATCTGAGAGAGTAGGCAGCTCTTTGAAACGGTGATTGATAAATTGTCTAAACTCTTGCTAATCAGTTTTTCCATGTACGGCGGTCAGAGGTTACGAAGTCGGGTAGTCTGTTAATGGAGTTAATCGCTACAGTGATCAAATCCAAACAAATTGAGATAGGTGCGTTTTGGAAGAAAATCTGTATGTCTTTTGGCCACTATTATTTTATTCTTATTATATTACGCAATCCACCTTATTAAATGAACGCAGATATTACTAATCTACCCTAGATGTTAGATAACATCACTTCCCATCACCTAATAAAGAACAATCAATTCATACACAAAGTACATGTTAAATGATTATTTCATTCAAAAAGTAGTACATATAATTGTTATTATCAATTAATTGCACAAACAACAACAACAAACAGATAAATGTTTACTCTACAAACACTTTCGGTTTTGATTTCGATTGAACAATTGCCTTTTTGTATAGTTTTCTTTATTATGATTGCAATATATACCTTTATAAACACTATCTATGTATATAAGCGACAATCTATGTATAAGCCTGATGCTGTAAACACCATTTAATCATTGCGATAATACATTATAGTCGTAAGTGTTCATTATTATGTAAAAAAAAAAATCACCTTACTGTTATCCTTTAGTCTCAATAAATTAAAAATTAAAATTAAAATTAAATGATTGCAATTCAAATGAAGCATAATAAACAATATTGAAATGGGGAAAATAGTTTTCAATTCAGGCAATTAAAAAACGTAAAATCCTAATCAATATATTAAAAAATCTTCGTACTGACATGACGCAATTACAAGGTGACTCAGTAAGCCCAGCTTATGTTCCTGTTTTAACCGCATATAATTGTATATTAGTTTTCCTGCTTAATCCTCTATCTCCAGTTCAGCTTCGATGGGTTGTAACCACAGAGCTATTGGAGTTAGTTTAGTAGTTTTGGGAAGTTTGGGCAGTTGAAAAGGTGATGTGTGTTGTACGACTTTGACCGCCTACTGGACAGATGTTTTGCACTGTGTTATCAATCCTTGACCTATAGGAATTGGTCCTCTAGATCATGAACATTCCCCCTGATATGTCTGGGTGGGGGAGTCCTATCCACCAAACGGTGATTATGGCTGACTTCCGTATCGTCAATTGCTTTGTGTTGTTTAAACTTCGTCAAAATATTTCAGTTGTACACTCAAACATTGTTCCTCGAAAATGCAACTAAATGTATTAGAAATAAAAAGGATACATGTTTGATTTTTATCTGCGTTAAAAATGCGTATTTTTGACGTTTTGAAACACATAGCTTCGCAGTTGTTAAATACAACGGCGTTAAGAAACATAATACTTCGCAGATTTTCAGTCATTTGTAATGCAACTGACTATACGGAAGTCAGCCTATGACTGACTCTCACGGTAACATTCGAGCAAGTACTGATGGCCCACTAATGATTAGAGCTGGCAAACTATCGATAGTTTGACTATCGTTTTGATTGCTGTCGAAATAAAATGTCTACGTCGGTCATCAAACATATATTTTGAGTTATTTGTCGCGAATTACTTAAAAAATAATCGGTTTGGAATCCGATATAAACAACAGCGATTGGCAGCAGTTTTCGGGACGGCGTTCGAACAGATTTGGATATTGTTTCATCGCGCTGAAGTTATGTTCGCGGGCCACACTAGCGCCGCATAGTTTTCTACAGACGCATAGTTTGACCACAGTTATAGGTGGTCAACAAGATGTCTTTGTCACTCCAAGTGCTGCCTGCTGAGGACCTTGTTTCTACATATCAGCTTGTCGAAGATACATTAACATGTTGTCGATTGGAGTAGTTTGTGGTCGGAATTCTGTAACCGACAGCTTGAAAACTTTCGGTTCATCGAGCTGTTTCAGCATAAATATGGAGATGCCGTCAGGGCTTAACGCTTTGATAGATTTAGCGTTCTTACTGTCATTTGCAACACCATCCATTGCAAATTGTGGTTGCTCCTCATCTGCGGAAAGAGATCTAATACTTTTCTCCTTGTCGTGTCCCTGCCGGGGTGCCCGACAAATAGTCAATTAATATAACATACCTCTTCGGATCAGTCATCGTAACGACGCCAAACGTAACTGAGGTGCTATCTGCTTTCTTTCCAGGGTTAGAGAGTAATTTAACCGTTAACCCAGTCATTCTTATGGTACAAAACAGTGATTTTAATTGGTCACCCTAGATTTTTTTGAGACTTTTGGGTCATTATGCCTAGAATTATGGACTTGCCCACGAAAAAAATGTATCGTTGTAATCAGAATTGCATCAGAATCCTTTAAACTGCACTTAAGCAATGGTTTTGAACTATTGTGGGGGAGGTACCAGAAGGTATTTTTCGTGGAACTTAATGTACGTTTGAGAGAAATATTACGATGTGCAAAGGGTGCAACAATATCTGCCATTACTTACGATTTTCGTGACCACCAGCTATTTATTAAGTTGGTCACCGTAGGATTTTTAGAGCTTGTTCGACCTTCGTGAAAATTTCAAAACTATTCTCCAACATCCACTAAACTGCACTAACAACAAGTAAAAAAGTATCAGTCGGCTTTGCCGACAGAGATATACCCTAAGCCTGTGCAAATTGAAACACTTTTTTTTCACAAAAAAACGTATGTATTTAGGGGGTTTCAAAATTTTGGTCTCGTATGAACCGACAAAAATGTTGATTAGTATTAAAGTTCAAAAATTTTTCTGAAAAGGTACTTAAAGGAATGGACCGACATAGCCCATGGGGGTGCCATAGGGGGTTTTTACACCCTTCGGGCTGTTTTCTCAAGAAGTATGGACTCGCCCCTGAAACAACTTTTACCATCGTAATTGAGGAAGCGAATGTAAGTTGCTTCAACAAAAATCAAAGTGATTCAGTAGCAGGTCTTAATGTGAACTTATCCAAAATTTTGTGTGGAAGGTACGGGATGGAGTGGACAAATATAGTCCATATTCGAACCTGATCTATATCTGGTAGATATTATGAGAATGTGTAAAGTATGGACCAAATCGGTCACTCCCATCAAGAGTTATCGTGCCCACAATTTTTCCGAATATTTTTTAACTTTTGTGGGGTAGGTACCTGAAGGAGTGGACCGATAATGCTTATCTACGAACTTAAACTAAGTTTGGAAACAATATTACGAAGGCCAAATTTATGCCGGAACCGGCATTTCCGTTCGAGAATTATCTTGCGCTTCCACCGATAAACATGGTGTCATAGGGTTTTGTTTTTTAACTTTCAGGCTATTTTTTCGGGAAGTATGGACTTGCCCCTGAGGAAACTTGTACCTTCGTATAGGGGACAGTGAATATAAGATGGTACAACAAAAACCAAGGCTATTCGAGAGCAGGTCCTAAACTGAACTTTTCCGAAATTTTGTGCGGGAGGTACTCGAAGGAGTTTACCGATTGAGTCCATATTGGAACCTCATCTAAGTCTGGTAGAAATTTCATAATGTGCCAAGTATGGACCAAATCGGTTACTCCCTTCAAGAGTTATCGTACGCACAAATTTTCCGAACATTTTTGAACTTCTGTGGGGGAGGTACCGGAAGGAGTAGACCGATATAATCCATCTTTGAACTTGAACTAAGTTTGGACAAAATATTACGAAAGCCGAATTTTGGACCGAATCGGCAGATCCGTTCGAAAGTTATCGTGCGCACCAGCCAGACAGACCGACAGACGGACGGACATTGCTAGATCTACTCAAAATTGTCTGAAACGGATATCGTACAAACATACTTGGGGTCTAAAACCATTATTTCTACGAGGCACATTTTTGGTCGTATCAAAGTGTAAATACCCTCTTTAGCCTAAAGGCTGAGGGTATAAAAAACAACGAAATTTGCTACCTCTTATGATAGATTTATCCGAAGGTGTTGACCAAAATAGACGTTCGTGGAACTTGGAAACCTGCTGCATAAAATGTAAAAGAATCCGAGATTGCTGTATCACTTCGAGAGACCAACAACTTTTTCCCAAATATTCTGGAAAGAGCAACAACGAGGTTTAGCTGTGCTGTTCGATTGTTATGGATCTCAATGGCACCTCCATAATAGTTCTGTTTCAGAATCTAAAATTGTTCCCTTACTTAAAAAATTAACAAAACTGGAACTCTCATTTACGAGAAAAAGTAAAGAAAATTGGCGCTGAGTGAAGCACTTTTAGAAAAAATTCTTCCAACATACCCAGAGTCCTGATGATGTCTTGCCGCAGTTTTGAAACTATGGCCTTCAGGCAGTCATGATAAAATTGCATCACGCTGGCGTCCTTGATATGTGTATCCTTAATGTACATATTTTCTTATTTGTCTCTGACCTTAAATCCACTCCAAAGTTTATACTACTTTATTATAGGCAAATCTGAATTCTTAAATTTAGAACTAAATAAAAAAGAATTAGAGCAACATATTACAAAAATGGACTAAATTATTTTTATCACTGATAATTTAAGAAAAAAAATTATGAAGAAGTTTCAAATTATCGAAAAATAATTGCAAAAATATTAGCGAATTGATTAGTGATTGTAGTACTCACTCGTACATAATGTACATATGAATATTCATTCCACTGGTTTCCAGGAAATTTTGAGTGGAAATGAAAACAAAACTCGAAAAAGACATAAAATGTTTACCCTTACACAAAGCCTGGAATATTCCATTTAAAATCTGAGTGGCGAAATTTAATCAAAAGATACCGGCCCCATACATATATACATGGTAAACAACAACAAACAGCAATGCGCTCCAATAAGATTATTTGCATTAATACCTGTCTTTTGAATAAATAAATTTGAGCACAGGTGCTGGTTGTGAGCTGTACAGACAGACGTAGGAACGTAAAGGCTACCTCAGATATGTGCGCCACACTCTGTCTGTCATTTGATTTAAATAAAATCAATAAAATTATCAAAACGAAAAACAAAATACTTTTATGTATGTCTGTGCATAGTTAATAAGTAGAAATGTATCAGCAACTAGTAAACAAATTAAGATAAAACGCGTGGCATATGAAAGAGAAGAAAAGTCGCTGTCAGAAACGTCAGAAGACAAGATTGAATTTAATAATAGTACACAAAACAGCAACAACTTCTCATTCACATTAGCATCACATTGCTTTTAAATGTCTCTTAATGAGAAGAGCCGAAAAAATTTTTATCAACTTCGGCCATAATCAGAGCAGAAAAAATTCGAATATTAAATGAAATGCTAATTCCGCAGTTTTAAACAAAGTATTTTATTTATTTTTTTGGTTATTTTGCACAGAAACCTGGCAAACATTTAAGAAATTTTGTCATTGACATTGTTATGACTTTGATCGAGCAAGCTAACGCCATTTTTGCTTACAAACAACAATAACAACAGAAGTAAATGCGTCAACCCATTCAGCAGCAGCAGTACTGGTCATTTGATATGCACTCCACTCAAATATCAATTAACGTCCGCTCGCACACACCTTCTGAATTTGACCAATCAGAGCAATTCAAGCTTTTTTTAAACATTGGAGTGTAAAGCAATGTTTACATTTGAGCTTTTTGCTGGATTAATGAGGATGAGACTTTGTTCGACGTATACGGAATGCTTTTAACAATTGAAATCCACTGGATTCACTAAATCCAGTCATATGTAAACGTACTATAACTATTATAGGAGAAGCGCTGTGTGCGATGCAATTGTTATACAAAAGTTTGAAAAATTCAGAAAAATCTGCATGAAATTTTAAACCTATTTTACAATGGCACCTAAAACAAGTATTTAGATAAAAATATGTTATTTATTTGACAGATATTCAACGGAATAGGTAACGCGAGTGAGTATTTTATTGTAACCTGTTTGATGTAAATGTGATTTAAAGTACTTGTAGGAGTTTTAATTTAAATGACAAACTGTTAGAGCCTTTTATGCCATTCTATAGGAAGAAACAACTAACGAGTACACCTGTTCCCAGGACCTTAAGTTTTTAATTGATTTTGACATATTAACATTCTTGGTACATGCGATCTTGCGATATTCAACTTCAATGTCTTCATCATCATCAGACTTTTTCTGAACATAAATTCCCGCGAGTTTCTCACTCTTTTTTATTCGGACTAAGATTGATAATACATATGTCTGATATTAGTTAGCTGTTGGAGGGCAATAACCGTCTGGTGCTAATGTTACTTCAATGATCATCATGAGCCTTGGCATTCCGTCCTAGACAATGACGAGAGGGGTACAACGATGGGCAAGCAAATTCCACATTCTGCACGGCTCATAACGATACTACGAGGAGAACCACATTTTACTCGGCAAAGAACGATCCTACAAGGAGATTGCCATAGCTCGCCAGACACCACCATTGTGGCATGCGGTCTGATAACTAAAGTGTCCTCACAACCTGCCATTTCGCTTCCCCCAGACCAACTTCCAATCATCGTATCCGATGACCGAACACATAACCTTTTCTGAACCATGGAAAAGCTGATTGGAAATTATTCGGAGAATTTACCATTCACCGCTTCAGAGAGCTGGCCATTCCCTTAAATCCTCGCGTAGCGAAGAGATTTTTCCTGGAAATCAATATAACTGCTTACCGGTTGGTCGAATACCCGAAATTAGGTCAAATTTCCCAACAGATATGACGGGACAAGCAATTGAACGTGATGAGGATTGACTTAATTGTAGGCAACGGTTAAATCACTCTTGAATCCGGGAAAGAGGGATGTTAGAACAGCTGTTACTTTCAACGCTGTGACAGTGAAAAAGTAACCGACAGTTTATAGAGCACACCGAGAGTGATAGGGCGAAGAGGAGTGTGCTACACCGTATGAGAACAATTTCATCCGAGGAGATACCACCAACAATTACGGGGAGCGATGTTTCAGATGTCATTCGAAATTATCCAAAGCGTTGGGCTCACGCGGAATTCCAATGGTAATGCTTGAGCACCTGGTTGAACGCGGAGTTGAGTTTCTGAGCCAGTAGTAAAGATTCTACCCCATCCCATGATGAGATGGTACTTCCCAGTTGCCCAACATCATCATGTATTCTGGAAAATTCACAGTACCACATTACATGCCATATCTGTCCATCATATCCAGAACAGTCATAGTGGCTTTTGGCTTATAAAAGGTCTTCGATACCGTCAAATATGCCAAAATGTTTGAGGACATAGAGAAGACCTTCCTCCAGTCGCGTTTGAAAAGTTTAACAACTATACATATGTATATGTGGACACCAGTCGTTTATGGAATACAGAAATAAAAAGACGAAAACCTGTAGAGTGAAAAATTGACTTTCCCAAGGCGGGGTTATATCTCCGGAATATCTCCTCTCCTTTTCTGAAAATCCACACCATTCACGTACGATTTTGGCGTCGGTTCCTATGTTAGATGACACATGTGATAGGTACAACCAAAGTGTTCGCAACCTGGACGCCTAAAATGAGGCTCCAACTTGGTCGATGTTGTCTTGATTCAGACAACGAACTACCCCAAGATAGCATGTTTAAATCGTCCGAGAAAGCTACGCTATTTGCCACAAGTTCAGAAGCAATATGGTGGTCTATGGTAAACTATACGGCGCCAGTGGGGTATGAAAGTGTTGGCGATACGCTGTGAAGGAATATTCACACCTGTCAGAATCCTGTCCTGAGGACTCCAAGATGGTGCCTCCTCATGATACCTGGGGACCATCTTCATGGGGAGACATATAAATGGTGGTTCATATAAATGGTGGCCAAAAATAGAAGGAGTTGGCAGAGGTGGATGAATTTTGGTACAAGTACTTATTGTTGGCTGACAAAAAATTGGGAAGGTCAGTTAACGATTTAGTATAGAACGGTTCCTCCCGATTTTCGATATTTTGAAGATTTTACCTAAGTTTCTCGTTCAAATTGGCTGAATTTTTGCATTGAGGGTTCCTAGTGAAGAACAAACTTTACCGATAAAAATTATGAGCATAGGTCCACGTTTTGATATAGGCCCCCATATAACGGTACCGACCTACTTTCGGCATTTTGAAGGTTTTAGCCACATTATCCGACTGCTCCAGTCTTCATATATTTTCGTGAGCTTATTGAATACATCAAAATATTTTCTTTAGACAAGAGAATTTTCTTAAAAAAGGCTTTTTGAACGATTAATGTTTAAAAAATGCCTCATTTATACCCTACACCATAATATGGAGGGAATAATTAAATTTGTCATTCCGTTTGTAACACATTGAAATATTCATTGGAGACCCTATACAGTATATATATTCTTGATCAGGGTAAAATTCTGAGTCGATATAACCATGTACGTCTGTCCGTCCGTCTATTTAAATCAAGATACAGCTCGCAATTTTTAAGGTAGAGCTTCGTAATTTGGTATAGAAGTTTCTATTACTCCTAGGATGCTTGGTTCACAAAACCAATGTACTATGTACTGCAGACTTGGGTAAGTGTAAACACCATACGATCATTATTTACCTCCAAAACTGTTTTCTATATATTCCCATCTAAATTTTATTTGGCCATTTTTGACCACTGTGTAACTGCTTGGATATTATCTCTCTCTAGGTCACAGAGCCTATCCTGCAGGCTTGGATAGTATTTACACTGATGCAGTTGTATAGGCAATTCGAAGGTATAGTGTGAATGCCGTATTTGTAGGCCAGCCGTCAAGGCAAACGCGCGTGTTTTTAACCCTATTAAGTTCCGGACGATGCAGCCTCCTCAATTCGCATGTGGATTGGACCACAAGATACGCTACATCGATTTAAGTGTCATCGACATTATAAGGTGTATATGCAATGAAACGGAGAATTGCAAAAATCAAGGATTAATAACAAAGCTCTCCTTGTTCCTTCTGGGACGTTTGTGGGATATTTTTTTAAAGAAAGTTAAGATTAATTTTGGCGCTCTTTTTATACATTCACGACGAATGAGTAATACTCGTACCACCTTTCACTATTTAACTAGTAATATTTTCTTATATAGGGAATTAGTTTTACTATTTCAATTATAGATATGAATTGAAAATATGAATGAATGTGAAACAGTAAATAAATAATTCAATCTGGAATTCGTCCACAATTTTTCTTGTGCCATTTGCACATGTTGTTTACACCGAAGATTTATATATGAGCATACATACATACATATGTATAAAAATATTATTTGCATAGAATGTGGTATTACCTGAACTTGTTTTCATTTCTAATGCCGGCCTGCAGTTTGTTGACCAACATTGAATATATTTTGTTATTTTGTTTTTTCTTTTTATTTCATTTTACATTTTGTTCATTTTTGTTTGTGCACTTTAAAACCATCGGGTGATTCACGACATTGGCCAATATCCGTGCGTCAATCATGAAGAGTATAACATTTATCTGCAAAGAACATGTAAACAAAATTAATTTTAAATAATAAATACAAAATTCAAATAGGAAGTAATATTGTAAGAATATTGAAATATAATATTATTTGTTTATCAAATAAAAAGATCACATAGCCAATGTTTGTTGCAACAGCCGATAGCTTCCGATTGTTATATAATAAATGTGTATAATAATCATTAAACGCATGATTGATTATTACTGGTGCATCATCGCAGATGTATAAAGTATGTTATCACTTGTTGTTTTGTCATTTCATTTTTTTGTATAGCTATAAAAAAGTGTTATAAAACTGCTACTGAGTTGGATTACAATTTTACGTGGAAATAATGTACATACATACATATGTATGTATTAAAGATAATCATAATTATATATGTTTTTTATGCTTAACTAAATTTTGTAATCCGCACCTTAATTAAAAACCATTACAATGTAATGATGGATATCGATATCGGAACTTATATGTACTATGATCGATTCAATGATTTAATTTAGTAAACATAATGCTTGAAATATGGATGCAATAATAAGGCGACCAGATTTCACAAAATCTGTCAAATACATTGTTGTTTGGAATAAATCGTGCAAAAACGTAAACAATAGTCACTTTGTTATAGTCTTCGTTGCAAACAAATGCACCGCGACGTGCGGTCAATCCACATTCAGCCTGTTGCATCGTTCCCCTAATTGGGCATAAACCACTCAAGTTTCATTGACAGCTGGCGTTCTCCGAATACGACAAAGTGCGAATGTTATCTAAGCCTGTATAAAATGATGGTTGATCTAATGATTCTCGTTTGTACATTTGAACCTTACTCTCTTTCTCTCTAGATCATGAAGATCTCTCATGACGTGCCTGTAACAGTCCTCAGGGCGGCATTCTGACAGGTTTGAATATTCTTCCACTGCGTAGCGGCAACATTTGCATACTACTTTTGCTCCGCATAGCTTGCCACAGGCCGGCATTTTGTTTTGGAAGAGGTCAACAAGGTTTATTTTCTGCCGCCCAGCGACTTGAGGACATTGTTTCTACTTTTAATCTTGTCGCAAATAGATGTGGCTTGCACGGACGACCTCAACATCCTATCGAAGGTTTCATCCATCATCTTGGGGGAGTTAGTGGTCCGAATCAGGACACAATCGACCAATATGCTCAGGGGAAGCCTGATTTTAACTAGGTGAAGAGTGTGGTAGTAGATTTAGCGGCTCATATTTTCATATCCCTCAGATGAAAGAAGTACACAAAGTTATTTTATTTAACGTATCACATATACAAGATCGTACAATGGGCCGTATTATCCGCATACATTACAATCTCCATGCCGTCAGCTGCGTGTAATATTCTAGAAAGTTAGAGATTAAACGGTTCCCTGCCTTTCGGAAACTCTTTGCTTTAATCCACGGGTCATTGACTTTTTATTTCTGAATTCCACAAACGACATATAGTTCATTATCCAACATTCCAAACACGGCTTGAACAGCTTGACATGTCCTCGAACAGCTTGGTTAAGAACCACCATGACTGTCCGGTCACCCGGTCTTTTCTGCTTCAGTCCTCGACTGATATGTGTGGATAGGGCGTGTAATGCAATCCATGCAGATGTTGGACAACTGGAAAATAGCTTCTCACCATGTGGGAGTAATAGTGCCTCTATGATCTTCGCTATTAGCGGCAGGAGAGAAATCTGCCTGTACGATTCCCCTCAACTGGTATCCTTGCTTGGCTTCAGTAACGGGAGCACCCTGCCAACTTTTCAGGCTTCTGGTACATTATAGCTGTGTTCCTTTACTTACCTGAGGTTACCATTTTAACCATTTGTTACCATTTTTAACCTGCAAAGCGTTCCTTAACCCCGAAAAGTGGCAAAATTGGAAGCAATTTTTAAGAGAGTGAGAGGGGAGAGAGAGAGAGAGCGAAAATGGCTTTCTATTCTACCACAGGCTACCAGCAAAATTTCTGCAGGTAGAAAATGGCAGAACTGATTTTTCGGATTTTGTTTGAGGACTATTTCACAAAATGGACAAAAAACCGAAGAAAAAGTCGAACACTGACAACACTAAATTAAAACTGTGAAATAAAAGACGAAATTTGATTTTTATGTTTTTTTCTGACATTGCTGCCAGACCTACCATTTTTCCGTTCCTTTACTTTTCTGGTAAAAATGTTCATGAGAGAGCAATTTTGAACAATTTTGACCACTCTTACCATTAAAAAAGTAAAGGAACAAAGCTTATGTGGGATAACGACAAATTGATGAGACAAATACTCAACTCCGGGTACATCCAGTTGCTTAAGCATTACCAGTGAGATTCCATGTGGGACCAATGTTTTGGATGATTTGGCGTTTTGAATGGCATCTACAACACTGTCTCTCTCGGGGAGCTCTACAAATTACCGGTTAAAATAACACGCGCAACTCTTGGGATCAGTCATTGTCACGCCGTTGAAAGTAACAACCGCTCTAATTATCCTTCATTCCCGTATTCGAGAGTTATTTAACGGTTGGCCACAATTTAGTCAATCCAGTACCAGTGCATTGGTTCAGATGATCTAGGCACTTTTGCGCTTATTCTCGCCTACTATACTGTTGACTTCAAGAGTAAGTCCCCTAACTCTTGGATCTTCAGGGTTCGTAAGACGATCTCATCACGCTCATTTGCTGGTCCCGTCGCATCTGCTGGGAAATTGCGTCTTATTTCGGGTATTCGACCATGAGGTATGTAGCGAGCGGCTGCAACTGTGATACCGTCCCGGTATATTCTCTCAACTATCCTATGATCTGAGGAAATGGGTAGCTATCTGAACGAGGCTAATTTTCCGTGGTAAATTCTCTGAATCCTTGTCAATCAGTTTTTCCTTGGTTCAGAAAAGTACGACTACGGCGGTCAGAGGTTATGAAGTTGGGTGGTCTATTAACCAAGACGATGATGAGAAGGTGGTCTAAACCAAGTGAAATGACTGGTTGCCAAGACACGCCATATATCTGATAGAGTGGGACAATGGGTCAATTGCCAGCGCTATACCCTTTTGGTCATTGCCTAGGACGTAATGACAAAGCTTATCATGAGCATTGTAGTTCCCTAGAGCCAGACTGGTATTGTATTCCAGGGTTATAATACAGGTCACAACGAACTATTCATCGGCAGTATGAACACTTTACTTGGGACCTTGGGCGGTCTTCAATGTCTTGTGTCCATAGAACATTTGTAGTATTTCTTTTATTTGAAAGATCGAACACTGTTTTATTATTTTAATTTAGTTGAATATTTAGACCTGTCACGGAAATAATTTTGCTATTAAATCTATTTAACCAAACCCTCTCGTTTTCTGCTTCTTCCAGGTGATCCCACAACATTTGGTAATCTCAAGGCATCCGATGAGACAATGAAAGCTGTTCTGAATGCCATTGAAAGTGGCAAATACAATGGTTACGCTCATACCCAGGGCCACGAGAGTGCTCGTCGGGCAATTGCCAAATACAGTGCCCATCAAAGTTCGGAGGAAATAAAACCAGAGGATATCTGTATTACCAGTGGTTGTTCTTCAGCATTGGAATATTCTATATTGGCTTTGGCAGAAAAAGGACAAAATATTCTCATACCCAGGCCAGGATTTTGTTTATATCAAACATTGACCGAAGGTTTGGGTATTGAGGTGCGTTATTATGACCTACTGCCAGAAAAGCAGTGGGAAGTTGATCTGCAACAATTGGAATCGTTGATTGATGAAAAGACTGCCGCCTTGATTATTAACAATCCCAGTAATCCTTGTGGCAGTGTTTTCAGTAAGCAGCATTTGGAAGATATTTTGGCCATATGTGAGAAATATTATCTACCCATTATTGCAGATGAGGTAAGGAAAAGTTGCCATTTGCCATCCCTAAGGTATTAGCATTAATTGCAATTCCCCTTCTTTGTAGGTCTATGAACACTTTGTTTTCCCCGGATCCAAACATTATGCCGTCAGCTCGCTATCAAAAAATGTCCCCGTCTTATCGTGTGGTGGCCTGACAAAACGTTTTATTGTACCCGGCTGGCGTACAGGTTGGGTAATTATACATGATCGTGAAAATCGTTTGGCTGATGTTTCCAGGGGATTGAAAAATATGTGTGGCCGTATTTTGGGCTCCAATACCCTGGTACAAGGTGCCATTCCAGATATTCTCGAGAAGACACCACAAAGTTATTTCGACAGTATAATTAATATTTTGAGTGAAAATGCCGATTTGGCCTATGGTATGCTCAAGAAAATACGCGGCCTTAATCCCATCATGCCCAATGGTGCCATGTACATGATGGTTGGCATTAACATTGAACAATTCCCTGAATTCAAAGATGATACCCACTTCGTCCAGGAATTGGTTAATCAACAGAGTGTCTTCTGTTTGCCCGGCAGCTGTTTTGAATATCCCAATTTTGTACGCATTGTCTTAACCGTACCCAAAGCTATGATTGAAGAAGCCTGTGGTCGTATTGCTGAATTCTGTGAAGCCCACTACAAAGTGGATAATACAATAATTGAAAATAATCTACTGGAAGAGATCCCATACTAGTGGGAGAATGGTTGGAATTGCAGTCTCCTCATGGCTGGAATTATTAAGTGATGTTTGAAAGCTGTTAAAAAATAACAACAAAATAGACTAAGTTTTAATGCATTTACCTTTTATAGTCGTAGTAGTTAACAATAAATGAATTAAATTCTGTTTTATTTATAGAAATAATAAACAATGTTTTGTTATTAAAAATGTAAAGAAAGTATTTATTTTTAATCCTTTTTTGCAAAAATTAGTTGCTATTGTTTTTGCAACGCAAAATTACCCGTTTGTATATCTTTTCAGTTGCCCGATTCTAGTTCGTTTGAGTCCAGATTCAAGAATTCTGTAGACTGGAATCTCTGTGTCCAAACAGAATCCGGAATCAGATGATGATAATTTTATGTATTGTATGAAGGCCAATATTATCAGGTTTAGAGTCTGACCAATTTTCCATTCCATTTCCATCAATTTTCCTCTAGAATTAAACAAACTCGTCAGTTTATGCTTTTCCACATCATGAATAGTAAAAAATATAACGATAACACAAAGACATAAGAAACAAACTTTGTTAATTTTTGTAACCACAATGGCCCAATGTTGCCCACAAGGCAACATTTGGTAACTCCCGAGCCACGAGGAATTTTTAAGATTTTTTTCGCAGAGGACTTATTTTTGCGACTACTAATCATCTTCTTCTTTATTTGCCAATTCGTTTTCCGAATGTTAGCGACCAATACAATTATAAATAGATTTGTTTTAATAATTAAGACGTATATATACAATTTTTATTTGAAGATTGCTTAGTATGTCTGCAAACGCATTTCTATCTCTAGCCTTTGATAATAGGGTTGTAGTATCTCGGATGTTCGTCCATTCTGTAATATTACACTATGCAACACTGAAAATGCAAACAACTTCTGGTATGGATTTTTTGAAAGTACATATTTAGACTACAAAAACCCTGGTTGGGTTTTGTCCTTTTGTTCAGATTTTATGGCCTCATATAAACCGGGCTAAAATTACAGTTTTTTGCATTTATCAGGCCTTTATCTCAGAAACGAATAGGAATTTGGCCTTGATGTCTTTAGCAATATTGTAGCCCTAAACTAGTAGAACTTATCTCTTGAAAAAACCACATAGGAAAAACTCCATCTAGGGCATCAAAATCTATAAAATATAGAAAATTTTACATAACTGCTGAAATTCTGGTCAGTATCGGCTAAACTATTGGAAGTTGAACCAAGTAACCTTTTGCAAAAATCTTCCAAATAAAGTTCTCAACAATTCTTTAGAACATTCTGAAACTCTAATATGCCTACTTCATGTTGTTTCAGCGGTATTTTGCATCACATCTTTTACAACACGTATTTCAAACACAGTTCACACCAACAGTTTTTTCTCGCATTTCGGATTTCACTACATTATTGAAATTTTTATTAAATCGTGGTTGAAAAATGTACGGAAAACAACGGCATAGAGGCATTTTACAACAATGACATGTTCCGAAGAGTTGTGTATTACATTCCGGGGAATATTTTTCCAAAAGAAAATATTCAGAAAAAATTAACGGTTTTGGAGTCACGGTGCGAAATGTATAAAAATTGTGAAATTTTTGCATATATTTTGAAATTTGAGGCAATAAATATAGTCTTTCGAGGTCATTATTTCTCCAAATATTTTATTCTTGTCCTTATCTACAAGTTTGGTTCAGAGGTCAGAAGAAGATTCGCATTGGTTTCAGAGATATAGCCCCGAATTTCTTTAAAAACTCAATATTTAACCATGTTTAAATGGGGCCATAAAATCCGAGCTGGATCTGAGACAACAAAACCCAACTAAGGGTTTTTGTCCTTTGGGTCTGTACTTTCAAATATCCTCAGTTCGAATTGTTTGCACAAGATCACCTTAAAAATGTTGCACAGTGTTATCTATCCATGTTGTCTCCTTTCTTCCTCTAACAGGTCTTCCTTCTATCTTTATGTGGATTATATTCTGTAGCAATTTATATTTTTGATTTCGCATTATATGCCCCAGGTATGCAGTCTTTCGTCTTTTTATTACTGAGATAAGTTCTCTTTCGCAGTGCATCCTTTTCAGTACATCGGTATTTGTCATATGGGCTGTCCAGGGAATTTTGAGTACTCTCCTATAAATCCATATTTCAAAAGCTTCCAGTCTTCTTATATCAGCACTTTTAATTGTCCAGGTATTTGAAACTTTTAACTCTGTCAACATAGGTATTGTGAATTTTTAATGTTGTATTATTGTGTTCATTCTACTTGCTTATAACCATGAATTTGGTTTTGCGGATGTTAATTTTCAGACCGCATTTTTCGCTGTGTATTGCGAGTTTATTCACAAGGTTCTGGAGTCCAGATATGCTATGCGCCAGTAAGGTTGTATCATCAGCATATCTTCTGTTGTTCAGAAATGTTCCGTTTATATGAATGCCGATTGGGATTTTGTTTATGGATTCATGAAAAATTTTTTCTGAGTAGATATTGAATAGCAAAGGCGACAATATGCACCCTTGTCTCACTCCCTTAGATATGTCAATTCTATCTGCCATTTCCCCGTCCACTTCTATTTGTGCACTTTGATGCCAATATCGATTTTTGATACAATGCACTTCTTTCTGGTCTAGGCCAATGGAGATGAGGATGTCAATCAACTTATCGTGTAATCATAATAAATAGGAAAAAATATTTTTATCTCTACGAAAAAATGCGGGGTTCAAAGGGTTAACGAAATACAGTGTGTCGTTCCAATTCACATGCAGGGCATGTGTTGGGTATCATGCCGTCAATACGGACCCAATACGGGTTAACTGAGTTAAAAATACTCGTGTTTGCCTTAGCAGCTGGCGTTCTTCTGCTGCGATGGATGTGGGGTGGTCTCCGAGTGCGGCATTCAACTGCATCAGTATGAATTCTAACCAAGATTACCTGAAAGGCTCGTCAACCTTGTTTTATGTTTTTTTGGTCGGAGTAAAAATCATCGAAAGACTCTGGCTACCTGGTTTATGGTTTCGCCAGGTGTGCGAGACTTTAACACGCTAAAATAACCCCTCTACTCTGATCCACCATCCCTGCGGTACCGCCGTACAGGCATTTCGTCGCAGGGGGGAATGTTCTGTAGAACACTGCTATTTGTTATTCTTCTTCGAATATCGTCTTGCCTCCGTAATCCAATATTATTGTCTTTACGTACTCACATACATACTCCCAATTGCTTAAAGACGCCATCATAATTTCGATTATGTTTTCTACACATATTTCACTGCCAACTTGCCGCTCTAAATTTGTCCTCTCTTCACTGAATCGCGGTCACAAAAAGAAAACGTGGTATGGGTCTTCTACATGTTCCACGCAGCAGGGACAATCATGGGAGCAGTCAAGTCCAAAACGGTATAAATAGGACCTGAAACAGCCATGTCCGGAGAGAAATTGGGTGAGATAGAAGTTGAGATCTCCATGTCGCCTATTTGACCAAGTCTCCACATTTCGTATCAGCGAAGTTGAAGTTGACCACTTGCTTTGTCATTCGATAGTGCTACGTCTTCTTGCGACGTCGGGATTTATATCAGTTTCCTGCGAATTCCGTAAATTGAATAATAATTCAGTTTCTCTTGCTAAGATACCAATAGGTATCATACCAGCGATAACATAGGCTGCATCGTCAGACACAGTCCTATATGCGCAGCATACCCGTAGTGCTGCTTGTCTATAAACTGAACCAATCTTCGCATAGTACGTTACGTACTTCATGGATTGTGCCCATATTGGTGCTGCATAGAGAATAACAACTCCTGCTAGTAAATGATTCTTAAAAGACAGGCGATTGTCTATCATAACGCATAGATATTTAAGGCTTTCCGCTGTTGTGATTATACAGTCTCCAATTTGAATATTTATTCTTTCTTCAACTCTACGACTTGTGATTAAGACAGCTTCCGTTTTTTGATCGGCTAATGCCAGGCCTTGTGAAAACAGCCATGATTTAACCAAATGTATGCTGACTTCTGAGACTGTTCTTGCCTCTTCGATTGTTTTTGCAACTACAACTAGCGCAATATCATCCGCAAACCCAAAGATATTAGCTTTCTCTGGAAGTTGTAGCCTTAAGACACCATCATACATCACATTCCATAGCAGCGGTCCAAGAACAGATCCTTGTGGTACTCCTCCTGTTATTTTGTACTCCTTCATACCTTCTTCGGTCTCATACATCAGGATTCTGTTGCGGATGTAGTCCTGGAGTATAGCAACAAGGTATGCCGGGACATTTAACCGTCGAAGAGCGTTTAAAATAGTCTCCCAATTAGCTGTGTTGAAAGCATTTTTAAGGTCTAGTGTTATAACCACACAATATTCTTTCGTCCCTTTTTTTCCAGCTTTGACCATGTACTGCTACCTTTGCGATGTCGGTTACCATTTTTATAGCATCAATCGTAGATCTCTTTTTTTTTTTGTTGAGCCAAATTGACTTTCTGACAAACCTTCTGCCCGCTCGATTCACTCTTCGAGTCTATCGCGGATAATATCCTCAAGGAGTTTTCCGCATGTATCGATCATACATAGTGGGCGGTATGATGAGGGGTTTTCCAGAGGCTTACCTTTTTTAGGCAGTAGCACTAACCTTTGCCTCTTCCATAGCGATGGGAAAGATCCATATTCCAAGCATGAGTTAAACATTCTGAGCATCTGTTCACCACAGCATTCCACAATCTTCTTTATGACATAGTTGGGAATTCCATCTAGGCCAGGCGCTTTAGAGTCATCGAATTTCGAGACTGCACGATTTATCTCCGCTGGTGTAACCCAGGGGTAAACAAAAAGGCCACCAGGGTCCCATGTTTCCGCTTGGTGAGGAAAGAGTTGGTTCACAATGTTATTTAGTGTGCTAGCATCCGTAGGAGTGCTTGAGCCGAAGCATTTCAATTTCTAAGTTAGAATTAGACAGAAAACATGCTCTTTTGCTTCTTTGTATGGCTTTTTTAAGGGCTTTCTTCTTCATATTGAGATCTTGTCTATGAACTACATTGTCTTCTCTATCACGAGTTCTTACCAAATGTCTTCTAGCACGAAGGCAATCCTTGCGTAGGTCGGCTATTTCAGCGTTCCACCAATGTACTGGGGTTTTGTTGACTCCTCGCTTCCTTTTTTGCATCGATGCATTGCATGCTTGTGTTGCCCGAAGAATGAGCTCTTCTGCCATATTTTCGGGAGTTTCTTGTACATCTGTACCTTCCATACATATGGTGAATATATCTTTATCAAACGAGCCTCTTTTCCAACCAAATATTTCAGGCGTTCGAACCGATCTTCTTGATGTTGTCGTCTCATTTTGGGTAATGAGTATTGCATTATGATCACTATAGGTGAATATGTCACTGATTTGCCAGTTAAATTGGTTGTTATTGTTTGCACTGACAAACGCGATGTCTATTATGGAACTAGCGCCATTTCTGCTGAATGTTGGATTACTACCAGTGTTTAAAAGCTCCACGTCTAGTTGAGCAAACGATTCTAATAGTATTCGACCCCTTTCGTTTGTTCTTGGGCAGCCCCATTCTGTAGCCCAAGCATTAAAGTCGCCTGCTATCAAAGAGGCTCGTCAACCTAGAGGGCTGCTTGACTATGATCATATGTCCCTGAGTGTTTAGCAGGGCAGTTAAACAGATGCAGTGTATCGTGTATTAGGACATGAGTTGGGTCATCGTGCTATCAATTTGGCGTCCAATACAAACAACGCGGCTGCATTCCGATTTATTATTGCGAAAAAGGCAATCGTGTCTGCCTGATAGGCTTATTGACCTAGAAGTTCTTGTTTTATACCTTTGAACCTCTCTCTCTCTCTCTAGATCATGAAGATCTCTCCTGACGTGACTGGGTGGTGGAAGCCTGTCCACTTGATTGTAGTAGGGATTCTCATGGCGATATCACCCAAGCAGGTACTGCATCGACCGTATTTTGTTGTGCTGATGCTCCAGTAAAATCTTCGTCTCCTCATGAAAGCGGTTCACTGGTGTCAGAAAGAGACACCCTGCTGAAGCATATTCTTCCACTGCGTAGCGCTAACATTTGCCTAAACACTGGCGCCACATAACATACCACAGATAGGTATTTTCCTATCGTAAATAGTTGTCGCTGGTACAGACGACTATGGACCAATATGTTAGCCTTCCATGTGGGGAATAGTGTAGCAGTGGATATTTTCGTATTCCCAAATGAAAGAATTGCATTAAGTCAGCTATATATACATATATTAAACCTATCGCATGTGTCATCGACGATAGGACCCGATGCCAAGACCGTACAGTCATCCGCATACATTACGATCTCTATGCTGTCTGGAGGGTGTGGAATTTCAGAAAGGTAGAGGCTAAACAGTTCCGGATATATCACCTGCCCTAAAGAACTCCCTGTTATACTCTATCCGTTTTAGACTTCTTATTTCTGAATTCCACAGGTCGATGTGTTCAAGCCAATACCAGACATCACACAATGTCTTAAGGCCTGCGTACATAAGGTGCCTCGCTTGATTGCCTTGCTTTCCTGCTTCATTTCTGACAAATAAAAATAAACGAATAAAGAAGGCCGGGCAAATTTCGAACTAGGCTGCGCTTTTCTTTTTTATTCTTTTATCAGAAGCAAGCAAGGTAAGCAGGCAAGGCAGCTTATGTACTCACCCCTTTACATGAACGAGTTCATAACTGTCATATGAATAACTGTGATACTTAGCTGGCCCATTACAGAACATTTGTTCCATAGACCGTTTTCTGTAATACCGCGCCTTGTCACCTCTTCATCCACTTGTTTGCGCCATCTATTCTTTGGCCTGCCAATTCTGCGTGCACCGCCATGTGGTCAGTGTTTATACGCTTTTTTAGCGGGTTCATCATCGCTCATTGTATGGCCTAGCCAACGCAATCGCTGCATCTCGATACGTTTAACTATATTGATGTCGTTGTATAGCAGATACAGCTCGTGGTTCATACGAAGTCGATTTTCACCGTCAACGCAGATTGGTCTGTATATCTTTCGAAGCATTTTTCTCTCAAACACGCCAAGCACTGCCTTATCTGCTTGCGCAAGTAAAAAAATTTTTCCCCCTACTAAATTAAATTTGTTTTCATAAAATATTAAAACAACGACTATGGAATTAAGCCTGACTATTTTGAAAAGCAAAGTAGAAGTCACCATCCCAAAAAAAAAAACGCCAACCATCGTAATTGTGCAATACCAACAAATTAGTTATGTGTTTTCTTCGTTGAGACTCAACGAACGCATAGCAGTGGTAAAGAGTTGGTTTTGTTTGCAAGTGAAGTTGCTCGAGTTAAGGTAGTGCCAAAGAAATTCTCGATCAGAGTGTTTTTTTGGACACTTATCTATTTGAGCGAGCAATTGACACTTGGGTATAAAAAGTTTCTTGTTGAAAAACAAGAAATATTAAAACAACGACTATGGGATTAAGCCTGACTATTTTGAAAAGCAAAAAAAAAATCTTTTTATTTCACAACTGATGTCGTTTGTTGTGTTTACGGAGGTGCCGAGGTATACGAAGTCTTTTACTACCTCAAAATTATAGGAACCAACTTCAACAGTTGGTCCGATCTCAATGGACGCATTGCGCGTCGACTCCATCAACTTGGTCTTCTCGCCGTTTACCGCCAGACCCACTTTAGCAGATTCTCCTTCGACCTTCATAAAGGTATCGGTTACTTCTTTTACTGATCGTCCCACGATGTCTGTATCATCAGCATAAGCAAGTAACATGTGGCTATTGGTGTAGATTGTGCCACTTCTTTTGACGTTTGCCTCTCGTATAACCTTTTCTAGCAGGATGTCGAAAATATCACACGAAAGGCCGTCTCCTTGCCTGAAACCTCTTTTGGTACAAAACTTTTCGGAGAGGTTCTTTCCGATTTTAACTGAAGATCTTGTGTCAGTTAGAGTCATTTTACAAAGCCGAATGAGCTTTGCGGGGATACCAAATTCATACATGACTTGGATTTCCTTTGAACATAGCGGGCTGTCGTAGGCTGCTTTATAATCGACAAAAAGGTGGTAGGTGTCGATCTGCATCTCTCGGATCTTCTCCAGGATTTGCCGCAGGGTTAATATCTGGTCAATGGTGGACTTGCCAGGTCTAAAGCCGCATTGGTATGGTCCAATTATTTCGTCAACCATGGGCTTTAGTCGTTCGCACAATATCCCTGACACTATCTTGTAGGCGATAGGAAGAAGACTTATGCCCCTATAGTTGGAGCATAAAGTCTTATATCCTTTCTTATGGACGGGACACAGGATGCTCAGGTTCCAATCGTCGGATATGCGTTCTTCCTGCCAGATGGAGCTAACCAGCTGATGCATACACCTTATCAGCGTGTCGCCTCCGATTTTAAATAGCTCGGCTGGTAGGCCGCGTTCTTCCTGCCAGATGGAGCTGACTAGCTGATGCATACACCTTATCAGCGTGTCGCCTCCGGTTTTAAACAGCTCGGCTGGTAGGCCATCAGCTCCTGTTGCCTTATTATTCTTCCGCCGGTTTATTGCTGTCTTTACCTCATCTTGGCCGGGTGGTATACATTAAATACCATCTTCTGTGATTGGATCTGTGGTATATTCGTCGACTTCGCTTCTATTGGATACAAACAGTTTGGAAAAATGCTCTTTCCATATCCTTAGCACAATATCAGTATCAGTTACTAAACTATCTTGCTGGTCTCTACAGGAGGATGTGCCAGTTGCAAAGCCATCAGTTTGATGTTTCACTCTTTGGTAGAATTTTCGGACTTCATTCTGTCTCCTATACATCTCAATTTGGTCACACTCCCGATTTCCATCTCTCTTTTTCCTGGGGAAAAGACGTTTCTCCTCTCTCCTTTTTTCCCGATACCTCTCTCGAGCGCTACGTGTTGCTACTGATTGTAAAGTAGCCCTATATGCCGCATTTTTCTATTCGGTAGCAGCACGACACTCCTGGTAATACCATGGATTCCTTGGTGCAGGTCTCTGGTATCCAAGTACTGATTTTGTGGCTGCCCCATGCAATGTTTTGCCATTGTCCTGATATGTTATCGGGACGAGGAGTGCTTTGATTAAGCAGTTGGGCCAGTTGAGTGGACTATGCTGTTGTGATTGCAGCTTACCAATGTCTAACTTCCGTGTT
This sequence comes from Musca autumnalis, assembly GCF_047663935.1. Classification (NCBI taxonomy): domain Eukaryota; kingdom Metazoa; phylum Arthropoda; class Insecta; order Diptera; family Muscidae; genus Musca; species Musca autumnalis. Next base: position 133,256,765 of record NW_027411866.1, on the reverse strand, counting down.
GTGTCTGTTCGCACTTCATTAGCTACGTTTAATCTGGTACGTACCTTTGTTGCAACAAGGTAGTGGTCCGAGTTGATGTTTGCACCTCGGAACGATCGTACATCCAACACGCTTGATGTATGTCTTCCATCTATCACAACGTGATAAATTTGATTTCTTCTTTGAACTGGCGACAGTCATGTGCCCTTATGAATATCGAGATGCTTAAATCTGGTACTGCTAACTACCATTTTTCATGCAGCTGCAAAGTCTATCCGCCTCATACCATTGTCAGATGTTTCACTGTGGAGACTGAATTTCCCGACTGTTGGGCCAAAGATATACTCCTTTCCAATTTTGGCATTAAATTCGCCTCGTATAATTTTAATGTCATGGGCAGGGCCACGGTCATAAGTTTCTTCTAAGCGCTCGTAAAATATACCTTTGGTCTGTTCGTCCTTGTCTTCAGTGGGAGCATGAGCGCAAATAAAGCTGATGTTGAAGAATTTTGCTTTTAATCGAATTGCAGAGAGTCTTTCATTCACTGGGGTGAAGTTGGAGACCAGATGTTTTAAACCTCCGGCCAACTACAGACTGAATTTCCCGACTGTTGGGCCAAAGATATTCTCCTTTCCAATGTTGGCATTAAAATCGCCCAGTATAATTTTAATGTCATGGGCAGGGCAACGGTCATAAGTTTCTTCTAAGTGGTCTTAAAATATACCTTTGGTCTGTTCGTCCTTGTCTTCAGTGGGAGCATGAGCGCAAATAAAGCTGATGTTGAAGAATTTTGCTTTTATTCGAATTGCAGCAAGTCTTTCATTCATTGGGGTGAAGCTGGATACCAGATGTTTTAGTCTCCGACTAACTACAAATCCGCAACCAAACTCATGCTTTACGTCATGGCAGCTATAATACAGTGCGTCACCTTTAGGTGTTGTTGTGACGCCTTTCCCGTTCTATCGTATTTTCTGTATGGCAGTAATGTCGGCCTTGTGCTTTTCAAGTACATCTTCCAATGCGTAAACTGCACCTTCTCTATAAAGAGTGCGAACATTCCAGGTGCGGATTCGCATATCATGGTCCTTAAAACGTATGCGGGGTTCATCAACTTAGAGGGGTTTGTTTTTTTTTCTTTCGTTTTTTCATAGTAGGCTGTTTTTTCTAGGGGAGCGTTACTAACCCGACGCCCAAACCCAAGTTTTTAACGTTCTTATCGGTGAACGCGCGGCACATGTTAGCTCACTACCTTTAACGGGTGTTAAAGGCAGTTCCCCAGGTGACACCACGGGGAGGTCAGTGTCCACTTGAGATGAAAGAGGGACCAAGATAAATCCTAGGCTTTACCATGTTAAAGCCGGTCAGGACCGTTCCTTGGTATCTTCCATCCATCCTTCCGCCACCCTATGATTTGGTTAATTTGTGCGAATGGCTTGAATGAAAAATGCCAGTTCATGTAGGAGTGGAGTGCACTTGCAGTACTTTAGTGTGTACTTACCTCTCACAGGAGTATACTCACTTCTGCACATTTGTTGTTATAAATGTTACCAAACCGACGAAAAACACTAATTTTAACTAAGAGGTAGTTTACACTATCTATCAATGTCATATGACACGAAAAAACCATTCCATATCTACCCATGGAGGCAATGTGGAGACGTATTTTTTTACATTTTTGCTGGTGTGGGCCCACAGAGTAAATGGCGCAAGGAAAATCTCCAATATTGCAAATATTAGCAAATATAAAACGATGGAAAATTTCATGTCATATGACATTTACATATAGTGTAAACTACCCCTTTGCTCAAGGAAAATCAACTTTGAAGCGGGTCAACTTTAAAATACCATGAACTATTTTATTTTTACTTTATTTCATATGTTTACTTTTCACTGAATTCCACTTATGTACATATTTTATTTATCATAGTCTAAACACTTACGTTTTCATTTAGCATTAACTAGGCGTTTACACACAGACAGTATTGGCAAGACAATAGCAAAGTTACAAACCATTTTCACCAATACATTCACACTTTTCTCTATTCATATTTAGAAATTTGTAAATGTATTTGTGAAAAAGGTTTGCATTTTTGCTATTGTCTTGCCAATACTGGCATTTGTAAACGCAGGGTTAGATATTAAGAATACAACCCTGATTTAAATATTAGAATTTAACAGCTAAAAATACAACCATGTACATATTTTGTAAACATTACTATTAATTTACATCTTTGATCCTAATACCTTTTGTATACAACCAATACTAGTTGACTTACTCGCTTCTCACGTTGAGTACTTAAACGATCCCAAATTTCAATAAAGTCATTCTAACTTGTTTAGCCAACATTGAAAGTTTATAATCTACCACGCTTGCCCAAGTTGATGGATATAGATTCATAAGCTGGAAATAAACACTAAACAAAGAGTAAAAGTATTCATTCAAAAGAAATCTTGTGTTGTTCTTTCGTATGAAGCCATATCAGCTACGCTCACAAGCTGCTTTATTGACGCACCAACGTGGAGCAAAACAACAAGCTGCTTTATTGAATAGAGCTGTTTTATTGACGCCCAACGAAGTGGCCACGAACAACGACACCAAGATTGAAGACGAAGAAAAAACCAAAGCAGATAGCGACGAGTACGTGTCAGGCGAAGAAGCAGAGATGGCGCAGTTTACAGACAGCCAATTCAAACAACTGATCCAGGCAATGCAAAACAATAACCGGACGGGTTCGTTTTCGCATTGTACTTCGCGTTTTCGGGGGCAGAGAGATGCCGCCGCAGTTGAGGAGTTTGTAACAGCCATATCGGTTTACAAAGAAATTGAATCGATCTCTGACGCCGACGCAGTAAAAGGGTTGCAGTTGCTTTTTGAGGATTATGCTGCTAACTGGTGGATAGGGGTGAAAAACACAGTGACCACATTCAGCGAAGCAATAAAACTCATAAAAAACACATTTTCTCCGCCACTACCTGACTGGCGCATATTTTCGTCGATTTATGAGACCAGGCAACAAGCAAAAGAGCACACAGACACATTCATTTGCAAGAAAAGGTTGTTGTTTTCGCAATTAAAGGTGCCTATCGCCGAAGAAGTCCAATTGAATATCGTGTTTGGTTTGCTCAACACGAATATGCGAGAGCGTGTGCGTCGAGAAAATGTGAAAACATTTGAAGAATTGTTGTCTGCCTGCAGAGAAGCAGAATTAATGTTATTAGAAGCGCACACAAAAGAAGAGAAGCAGAAAAGCGAAACAAAATCTGTCCGTTGCAATTTCTGTCGAGAAAAAGGCCATACAGTGAATGCTTGTGTGAAATTGAAGAAACGGCAAGAGCAGAAACAACAACAACAGTACTCGCAGCAAGATCAACAACGTCCGCAGACGTCAGCTCAAAGTGTGCAGCAGAGAAAACCAACAGTTGCTTGTTATGGATGTGGTGCGCCTGGTGTTTACAGGGCGAATTGCACTACATGTAGCAACAACAACAAGGACAGCCCTCAGCCACTTTCATTCAACACCATTGCCGCTGGTACTATTGGTCGCGCTCTTCCTACAACTCATGTCGAGGTGTTTGGTTTATTGGGAGAAGCTGTTTTCGACACCGGCGCAAAAATTAGTGTTGCCAGCATGAATTTAAGAAACATACTGAGAGAAAATGGTTGCAATTTCCAAAAGGTGCGAGCCGATGTCAGTTTGGCTGATGGCTCATCAACAACTGAAAACGTGGAATCTACGATATGCGACATACGTATTGGAAAGAGAAAACGAAAAATTAGATTTGTCTGTCTCCCGAATGCCACAAAAAACAGAACACTCCTTGGTGCGGATTTTATGGAGCAATCCGGCATCACACTGAATATGGCGCAACGATATTGGTATTTCGAAGATGAGCCGAAGACAAGATATTCGTTTACCAATCTATTGGAGATGCAAGTCTTTTCATTGGATGTCCAGGGCCATGAAGACTCACCAACAACTAAAGCCGTTGCTGGCATTTCGAAATTCATCGAGTTCGTGGAAGGGCAAAGAAAGATTTCTCCAATACCGCCAACACCAAGAGTATTGCGGGAAATTCAGAATCTTCACCCTTCTCCTCTCGCAGGCAATGCTCCTGCAGTATCATCAATGGCCATTATGCAGCAAAACAATGAATACTCGCCTCATTCCATCCAAAACATTTTTCGTGGTGCCATCCCAGCTGATCAAATAACTCCAGGAGATACGTCAAGGCTGTTTGGACCACCGGTAAAGGCAAGACGTAAAGAAGACGATGAGTACATAGACAGCATATTCCTGCCGTTGTACAGTATTGGAATTCGCATGTCGAAAGAAAATGTTGTAGTTTCTCACGAACGAACAAATGTCACCATACCAAACATTGATGCTCTTGATGTAGTTTTACTCCAGGGGGAGATTCCCACAGAAAAGCTCACAAGGTTCCGTCAGAGAAGAACCCCAAGACGCAGAGGAAGGCGAAAAAGTAAAGGTTCTGATGCTTAATCGGGACGAATATGGCATCAGAAGGGGGAGACTGAAGCGGGTCAACTTTAAAATACCATGAACTATTTTATTTTTACTTTATTTCATATGTTTACTTTTCACTGAATTCCACTTATGTACATATTTTATTTATCATAGTCTAAACACTTACGTTTTCATTTAGCATTTAGATATTAAGAATACAACCCTGATTTAAATATTAGAATTTAACAGCTAAAAATACAACCATGTACATATTTTGTAAACATTACTATTAATTTACATCTTTGATCCTAATACCTTTTGTATACAACCAATACTAGTTGACTTACTCGCTTCTCACGTTGAGTACTTAAACGATCCCAAATTTCAATAAAGTCATTCTAACTTGTTTAGCCAACATTGAAAGTTTATAATCTACCACGCTTGCCCAAGTTGATGGATATAGATTCATAAGCTGGAAATAAACACTAAACAAAGAGTAAAAGTATTCATTCAAAAGAAATCTTGTGTTGTTCTTTCGTATGAAGCCATATCAGCTACGCTCACAAGCTGCTTTATTGACGCACCAACGTGGAGCAAAACAACAAGCTGCTTTATTGAATAGAGCTGTTTTAACTTAAAAATCTTAAAACCCCCAATTCCGATCCACCCTCGTTATCGACCACTGCTATGAACACGGACAATGTTGCACCTTGTGCGAATACCCAATCCCCTGGGCGGGGACGACACTGGACAGTGTTAGTGACGCCATCAACCAGCAGAGCAGGGAGTTGCTCGAGCTCCTGAGGGATAGTGAGACCCTCCGACTCAGTCAGGAGAGTCCCCGTCAAACGCAGCTCTCTCTTGTACCTTGGAGAGCTCCAACCTTACGGTCGGGGATTCTGCTCCCTCAGGGGCTGAAGTGTCGGTCGATTCTGACAAGTCTTCCCTATGCTGGCAGGATGCTGTTGTGGAAGAGGAAAAGACCACGGCCTTCCCCATGTCCCCCTCAACTAAAGCTAATAAATCTCGGCAGAAGAAAGATAGGTACAATTACCGCAGAGCTATCTTCTACTGCCAAAGACTTATTGGCAAGGACCCCTCCGAGGTGACTCAGTCGGAATTTAGGGAGATTGGTTTGAAGATCCAATTTGTGACGCGTTTCGAACGGAAATACCCTCACATTGAGAAGATCTTCCTGCCAATCGACAAAATTCCGACCTCTGTAAAGGCTGCAGTTTCCAGCCCAGCGGCTGTGACAAAGGCAACCTCTACAGGGAAAAACGCAAATCCTTTGTTGTCGAGCTGCTCAAGTCCTTTACGGACATCTTTGATGACCGCGGTAGGATCGGGCAGTTTGGCTCCACTGGCCCCGAAGACGACGGAACGTAAGGGAAACACTGGTGTGATCCCTCCCGTTTCGAAGTTGGCGCAGGATAAGTTGCAGCCACAAGCAAGACAGCCGCTAAAGGTACCGCCTATCTCGACTGTCTCGTCGGTGGTTGCTACTGGTCAGCCGGGGTAAAGAAAGGTGTAGATCTAGCAGGGACGACGACTGTGCAGAGGGTTGGGCAACAGACCACTGGAAAGCCATCGGCACCTGCTTGACCTCACCCTTCTGGTGTTAAGAGCAGCGCTGGCACTGCTCGAAACAGGGCGGAAATTCAAAGACATCTGCGCAGGAATGCGTTAAGAGGATCTGAAGATCCGCATCCTGTTGCTAAGAGGGTGGTGGACCGTCGAACGAGCAACCACATGGACTCGCATTCACAGGGGACTGGTCATAAGAAGGCAGAGGTGGCTCAACTAGGCTAGGCCAGCAAAGCCGATCCAGGTCTGATACCCCACAGCCTTCTGATGACAGGACACCAAAGCCAGCGAGCTCAGAAGGGATGATCGCTCCGGAGAATCTCCGAGTGGCGATCATCGATAAGGCTGATCTGGATGGGAGGATCAGCGATACGCAGTGGAACGCCCCCTCAGGAGAGCCATCACCTCTTATGAGGTAGACGCCGGGAAGACCGGCTTCGGCAGGGCGGTTGTCCAAAGAGGTATCAAAATCCTCTATTGTCAGGATGAGGAGTCGAGAGATTTCCTTATCCAGTTAATAGAGGGTGCTGGTGAACTCTGGGACGGCTGCAGGCTGGCCGCGGTCCCTGCTGATGAGATTCCCAGGAGAATCGTAGCCACAACGTGGGTGCCTCCTACTGACTCCGACAAGTTTTGTTTTCAAAACATTGTCAAATATGAAAAATATAAAAGAAATTGCCTGAAAATTGCCGATACGAGCAATTTTATCCATTTCCATTCCCCTTACGTGTCTCTTGACTTGCCGCAAGTAAACTTGCCTAATGTAAATTGGGACTTAAAGAGAAATGAGAAGTAATTGCAAGAACTTGCAAATACTTTTTACATGCAAAGTTATCGAACAGGCCTATGGTAATTGTGCCATGACACTTCTTTACGTGCAAAATTATACAGAAATAACTGAAAATGGCGGGAATTTGAATTGCTTGGTTATGTTTAACGACTTCCGAAAACAAAATAAACACAGCTCTTGTGGCTCTCCCCATACATGTTAATCAGCTGATCAGCCAATACCAATTCACTGGCATATTGATATGCAAAAGAAGAAGGAGCACAATTCGATTGATTTGTTTACAAAAAGAAAAAAAATGAAGTGTATTTCATTAAATAGCCGGAGCCGGCAACAAATTTCTTTAAGAAATTTACAAATTATTTTGCAACAGCAACAAAGACAACAACATGGAACGACAGAACAAACAAATAATGGCAAATCAAGTAGTAAATATTGCATGAATTTGGTGGAGTAAGTGAAGAAAACTAAAATCAAATGTTGAGTTCTTATTGTTACATAAATATAACTTCAACAAGTTAATAATTTTATAGAAAAAATGATCATGAAAACTATTTGTGTACGCTGCTATTGGATAATGCACATCGGAGACATGCTTTTGCCCTGAGGGCATTCAATGTGGAAGTGGCCAAGTGCTCTATAAATGTAATTTCCGTGATTTAAAGTTTCTGGAAGTTTTATTAATATCTTTTTATTGTAGGTTTCGGAAGACCATATTGCGAAAATGCGTTTGAAGTTTTGGTTTGATTCCATAGAAAAATGTTATGCTAAGGAGAAATCGTATGTGGCAGATCAACCAGTACTTAGGGAATTGAAGAATGTAAGTATAACATATGTTAAGTGTGGGCATGCATGGCGTGTATATTTATAGGTCGACATTTGGAAAGTTGTAAATTGGAATTTTTAATTCATTATCCTGTGAAAATCGAAAATCATGACAGAAACATGCGACCGAAGGCTATAAAGTAAACCATGGTAAATATCATGTAAAAACAAAAAAAAGACCAACAAAACTGACAGTCATCGATATCTGTTTCGTTAATATCAAGTCTAGCTGAATATATAATTTTCTAATCTCTAAATAATGCTTTACACACTGTATATCAAAATTTTGGCATAAATAGAATACTCTTCCACCTGGCGGAAAAATCTGGAAAAATTACCACAGGTAGATCTTGTTGTCCTGATCACAAATATATAAACTTTTCCGGGGGGAAGTCCATACTTCCCGAGATATGGGCCTCTTAAGTTCCGAAAATTCCCTTGTTAAAGTAAGAAAAAATTTTAAATTAAAAAAAATGTTGTTTTCGTGCCCTAAATTGGCTCCTGTCCATAGGAGAAAGTCTTAAATCCCCGGCCGAAGGCCGGCTACTTAGAAAAAACTTACAATTTAAAAAAAATTTTCAAATTTTTTCCGTCAGGTGGAAGAGTATTCAATTTGTTCCAAAATTTTTTAGCTAAACAAAAGTTTTTATTTGCCAGAAAACTGTGGTAAAAGTACGGTGACTGTCAGTTTTGAATGATGGTGTGTACTCCCCTTAAAAGAAAAACTTGTAGCTTAATACATAGTACGTTTACATTAACGAAATCGAGTGGATTTCAACTGCTAATTCCTTTGCGTATACGTAAAATGGAAACTCAACTGAAATCCATTGGATTTCATTTAACGTTTACGCAATGGAATTGACTGTTGAAATCGAGTGGATTTCGTAAATCTAAACTTTCTATAAGTTCTGTTTAAGTTTTGGCGTTTGACTGTTCTGATATGTTTAACACCCAATAGTTCCACAACCGTCTTTGTTGTTTATCAATAGTTCTGAAAGTCGACCAAGGTAATGTGTGCGCCCTGCATATTATTGAAATTTGAAACGATTAAATGCATCAATAAAGATCATGAATGTCCAACTTCATCTTAAAGCAGTCAGTAAAATTAAATAGTTATGCTAAGGATATTTTTGAAACTTTCTCTACATCTCTCATTTTCTATTTTTCTTTCAGGCCATCGACGCCTTTCAATTGAATAAGGTCTATTTAAAACGTCTAGTCAATGCCCGCGACCGTGCCCCGAATGAACCGTTTATCACAATTAAGGATTTAGAAACTTATTCGGAACAAACATACTCATCACTTTTGTACCTGCTTGTGCAATTAACCGGTGTTAAAGATATGAATGTAGATCATGCAGCTTCACATTTGGGCAAGGCCCAAGGTATTGTAACGCTATTGCGGGCGGTGCCATATACAAAACGTAGTCAAGCTTTAAATATACCACAGGAAGTCCTAATTAAGAATGGAGTAAGTCAAGAACGTATTCTGCGATCGAAGGCCAACGATAAAGGTGTAGAAGATTGTATATTTGAGGTGGCCACCGCAGCCCATCAACACTTGGAAATGGTAAGATGCAACTTAAATGGGATAAAATGTAGGGGTGGTATGTCACAATACCTGCGGGATAGAACTTTATTAAACAAGTGAAAGGGATGAAGTCAATTTTCAATCAAATAGTTAGGTCATATCAATCCTGCATTAGCGTCCGACATTTTCAACATCCTGCTGGAAAGGTTAATGTGAAATCCAGCAGTGAATAGAAATGCCACATCTTGTGTCGAACCTTTGAAGAAGTTAATATATATCTTGTAAAAATCGTCGAAGAACTTGTTAAAGGAAGTCTGTCCACTTGTGATGAAATAAGCACCAAATTGTCTGAAATGTAAAGGCCAACCAGGACCGTTATTTTGTACTAATCCTCTCTTAGTCACATATATGGTTACCAGACCTTTTGATCATATATAATAGAGGAAATAGACTACCTTACAACCTTCAGAAGATATTATGTCAGAAGATATTATATAGCAGAACAACTTATGACTTTCAATATACAATTCTTGTTGTCTTTTAGGCTCGCAACCTTTCGGACAAAGTCCCCAAGGAAGTGAGAAAACTGTTTCTTCCCGCTGTTGCTATTGAACGCTACTTGGAGCGATTAAGACTGGCCAATTTCAAGTAAGTAAAAAATATATTCAAAGTAAAAAAAAAACGAATTGAAAGTTATTTTCTTCTTCTCCTTCCCACACAGTCTTACACATCAATCATGCCTGCAAAGAGATTCAATGCTACCCTTCTCATTGTACATGCGAAACTTACGAGGCAAATTTTAAGGAGTTTCCAAAACTTCCAACGGTACAAAAAGATGATTTTTGGAAAGATCACGACAGCTTTCGGCCAACATAAAATTGATAAAGGAACTAAGTTTCCTATAAAACGAAACAATAAATAGTAAATAAAGCCAAGTTTTAAAACGATCCTAAAAATAACTAAAACCTACAAGCGATCACTTGAATTATCCTTGGATTTTCCCTTCAAATCTTTGCCATTCGTGGGCCGTTGTAGAACTTCGTCATAACATAAATTTCGTGGCATTTTATTGTTATTACGCAGGTGTCCTGATCTTGACAAATAATCCCAAAACAGTTTTTCAAATATTGTCACCTTAGAACATTGAGGTAATACGACGCCATCGCCTATTGGTACAACTAAGGGTAGGGCTTCCGATTTGTCTTCAAAAGGCTTTAGTGTTATGGGGTCTAGTTTTGGAAATTGAACTTTTAAATTGATATGTAAAAATACATGCTCCACATAACTGTCCTCTTTCCATTTGGGATCATCGATTGATTCAATTTCTGTTAACAGCTGTTGGGCAATTTGTGTCGATTTATCCAAGATGCGATGAATTTCCAATACGGCAGGGATATTACGAAAATTCAATGGTTTATCATATGTTTTACAATGGACAACACATAGCTTGGAATGATGTGGTTTTAGGGTGAATTGTATGGGTTCGAAGGTGAAAATAAAATAACCATTAATTGAATAGCTGCAAGTGACAAAAAAATTAAACACAAGTCGTTGATAAGCTATTTGTATTACACACCCTTCTTTAAAGGGATGGAGGCATAATACCTAATGTTTCAATTCCACTTACGTTTGCCATTTAAATTCCATGCAATGTTGATTATGATTGTGTAAGGCAACCATTTGAGAACGTTCTTCATTTGGCTGCATAAGAAAATTTAATTTGTTTGGATACAAAACATACAAGAAATCAGAACATTCATAATCATTAATGGGGACAAATGGTTCAGGTGGACAATCATCATCATCAATGACGCCTTTGCAGTACAATGGGATGTTATAATTAAAACCATTGATGGACATTGTTAATGTGAGCTAAAGTAATTTAATCAGTTTATAGGTATCTGAGTTATATTTTTCTTTATCCATACCTCATTTTCAAAATCACTTGGTCTATATTCCACAATTAATGGCCATACACTTTGTCTTGGCACACTCATATTGGGATTAATCAAACAAAAACCTCTATCTCTGGCGGTAAAGCGAAATTGTAAATTTTGGCCAGTTATATTTCGTATCCATATGGATTGGGACATGCGTCTAAATTCTTTAACATTAACCGGTAATAGTTCACGCGTCATGACGCTTTCCACCGGATCCATTGTGACAATATTCAAATGGAAATTCCAAATAATTACACGGGAATTTGAACAACTACACCACATAAAATAAATTTAAATAAATTCTAAAGAGCAAAACAAAATAACAAACCTCATCTCATAGGACAGCATAAATGATCCATAAAGATAAAAATACGCAACCATAGACATGGCCACTAAATCATTGGGGGCAAGGTGGAAGATTTCTTGTGTTATATTTATCAAGCGACGGTGAGGACAATGATATAAATAACGGAATTGATTGAAACCCACTCGAGTCTCAAGCGGGGCACATTGGCAATTTTGCAGACGTTTTAATGACATCGTTAGCGGTTGGTTGGATTGGTTTCTTAGCCAGAAAACGATTTTCAGTGCCTTACTGTTCAATTGACGTGTGGGCAAATATAGACTATGTTCAATGTGATTAGCATTGGAGGATAGTTTTTCATTTAATCTAATAAAAAATCATTAAATAAGTTTATATAGACAAATTGGGAACAAATTACGCAAAAAAATCTCTTAAATTGTAAGTTTTTAATAGCCTTAAGACTTTCTCCTATGGACAGGTGCAAACTTCGGATACGCGAACAAAATGTACTTTTATCGAGGTCTATATCTCGGGAAACACATCTCAGCAATAACATTTATTATACTATATGCGGTATTTTTTATAATTTTCTGCAACGGTCGTTAGAGGAAAGATAAGCGAGAATATAATTACCCTTCAATATCAAATTTTTGCCAATAAAATATTTTCAACAGCGGTGGTTTGATAACGGTAATATTTTCTATTTTAAAAATGTCATGGCAGGGTTGCTTTTCTTCAGTTGGCGCCAAATCTTCATTGTCATTTGTTTTGCACATACTCTTCATATTTTCGACACTCATTCTTTTTAATTACTATTTATATTGGTCTATTGAAGAAAAATAATTCAATATTTATTCAGAATAACACAATTTGTTATATTTTGATTTAAAAAATAAAGTAGAAAAAAATGTAAACCAACTGTGACGAAGAACAAAGTACAACTACTCGGTTAAACCTTTCATGAGGCCGTATGGCGTTAAAGCCTTTTTATAGGGTTTCATGGTAGACCAAACAAGGTAAAGTAATAGCCCGTTTCCACGGTTGGTCGTTTGTTCTCTATTCATTGTTCGACACTCAAATACGAATAAATTACTTGATTCCCCATACAAAATTCTGAGAACGACGAATTGTTCTACGTTGTTCAAGTATAAATACTCTCCGAACAACGATAAAATATGTCCCATCTCTAACAAATGAGAGCATTTATCGAAATAAATTAATTATGACAGACAAAATTTAAAAATGTTTTTTAGAAAACCTGCAAAACATGAATGAAAAGTTAATGTCTGATTCAGACTTTGCTGGATTTAGCAAATCCAGTGGATTTAAGTTGTCATTTTCATACAACAGATGTCAAATAAAGCCAGATAATTGCTAAATCCAGCGAAGTCTAAATGGACTTTAACGGTTCAACGATTAGTATACATTTAAGTGGGGTACACACGATCAGTTTTGGCTGTCAGTTTTGCTCAAATAATCGGCTGCTTGCTAGTATGTTCGTTAATGGGTACTTTACACGATATGTTTTTTACATATGGGTTGTCACTTTGCATATACATTTTGTATATAAAAAGTGACAACCCATATATTAAAAACATATCGTGTAAAGTACCCATTAATTTTTGTCAGTCATCAGTGGTTGCTGGACAGTTTGACACATATCGATATTTCCGAAAAATCGACAGTCAAAACTGATCGTGTGTATCCCACTTTAATGCAATGCAAATTTTCTATTCTCTTTCATTGCAGTTACATTTTTTGCCCATTGTTTCAAATTCGCGTACAAATCTATTTAGAAACAAAAGTCAAATACCTGCCTGAAAGTCTGTATACACAAATATTAGGTATGTACGATAACCCAAAAGTTTGTACAAATTTGCACAAACTTTTACAAAATGCTGTTCGATAACAAACTTTTAAAGTAAAAGAGAGCGAATTTAGAGACAATTGTGAGAGAATTTTGGAGATTTTTGTTTACAAGTTTTTGCAAGGAAAATTTTTCTTGTAAGAATTTGCAAGTTTGATCAGCTGATTTAAATTCGATCATGGTTTAATAAGAAAGGTTAGCCAAAGCTTTATGTCAATTTAAATTTTTTCATTCGAGTATGCCTAAAACTTCAAAACAATATAAACAAACTGTGTATGTGTGTGTGGTGTTTGAATAATATGCCAAACAATTTTAAAAACAATCGAATTCAATGATTTTTAAAATTGTTTTTAGACCATTTGTACTGAAGAAATTGGTGAGATTTGCATTAAAACAATCAGTTTATCATATTAACAACTCGATTATGTGGAGAAAACTTAACTCTTCATTCATTTTTCGCGTTTTTTATAAAATGCTCAAAAAAATGCATTGTAAACAAAACCACTTGTTGCTTTTATTTTGAAGTTTTAGGAATTCAAGAAAAACAAGGGTTCTATAGATTTTTTTCATTTAAATCTACCTCTTTACTTATACCATGAATTCGATTGCTTTATGGGTACTTTACACCATGGTATAAGCATGGTATAAGTAAAGAGGTAGATTTAAATGAAAAAAATCTATAGAACCCTTGTTTTTCCTGAATTCCTAAAACTTCAAAATTAAGCAACAAGTGGGTTTGTTTACAGCACCAATTTTGAGCATTTTATAAAAATCGCGAAAAATGAATGAAGGACCAATGTTTCTCCGCATAATCAAGTTGTGGATATGATAAAATGTTTGTTTCAATGATAACCTTACGAATTATTTCCATACAAATGTTCCAAAAATAATTTTAAAAATCATTGAATTCGATTGTTTTTAAAATTGTTTGACATATTATTCAAACACCACACACACATACACAGTTTGTGTATATTGTTTTGAAGTTTTAGGAATACTCGAATGAAAAAATTTAAATTGACATAAAGCTTTGGCTAACCTTTCTTATTAAACCATGGGTATAAGTAAAGAGGTAGATTTAAATGGAAAAAATCTATAGAACCCTTGTTTTTCCTGAATTCCTAAAAGATCAAAATAAGTAAACACAAAAGCAACAAGTGGGTTTGTTTACGATTGCTCTGTTCCTTTACTTGCCTGACGTTACCATTTCTTACCATTTTTAACCTGTAAAGTGTTCCCTTACTTTTAATAGCATACAATTTATATGATAGCAGTTTACCACTTTTGACATTTTCTGCCACTGTTACCATTTTTAAAAGTAAAGGAACAGACCAAATACCAATGTTGATCATTTTATAAAAAACACGAAAAATGAATTAAGGGCCAAGGTTTCTCCACATAATCGAGTTGTGGATATGATAACATGTTTGTTTCAATGAAAAGCCGACAAATTTCTTCCATACAAATGTTCTAAAAACTTTTTTAAAAACCATTGAATTCGATTGCTTTAAAAATTGTTTGCAAATTATTCAAACAGCACACACACATAAAAGGTTAAGTCTGTCTGGTTACTTTTCCAGCAAGAATTTTCTCAGAGAGTAAGGAGTTTTTATTCTCTTTTGCTAGAAAATTTTAAAAAGTAAGCGGAGACCTTCCCAGCAAAAACCAACAAGCAATCAGCTGACTTGCCAAAACAGAACAATTTGTCCGCCAACAAAGGAAGCAAACACGTATTTTATTAAAAATAAAAAAGAAAATGAAACAAAAAAGTATTTTTCCACTTTGCAATTTTGTTCTACAAAAAAAAAAATAATACAATTGGACTTGCTATTTCCGCAATAAAATTGGTTTTTATTTTCACAAACATAAATCAACGAAAAATTAAAAACAGATGATTGATTGTTTTCAGGAAGAAGAACAGTTGCAAATGTTTGCTAGAAGAAATTTGTCCAGCAAGAATTTGCAAACTCTCAGTGAAAGAACTGTCAAAATGTCTCTCTCGAATTTCTCTCTTTTACTGGTTTTTTGTGTTAACAGACGACTTCCAGCAACAATTGACACAAATTTTTACAAATTTTAGGGTAACCAGACAGAACTATTGTGTATATTGTTTTGACGTTTTAGGAACAATCGAAAGAAAAAATTTAAATTGACAGGGAGCTTTAGCTAACCTTTCTTATTAAACCATGCTTTACACGATATGTATTTTACATACGGGCTGTCACTTTTTATATACAAAATGTATACACAAAGTGACAACCCATATGTAAAATACATATCGTATAAAGTACTTATTATGGCGGATTTCTTGGCAAAAACATAAACAAACGTTTGGTTATTAAAATAAATAGAAATAAAAAAGGGAAAACATATTAAATACTTTTTGAAAAGCGATAATGTAAGTGAAATAACATATTTTGTGGTTTGTGGTGACTTTTTTATATTATTGTTACGAATGTAACTGATAGGTTTAAGTTAGTTTAGTTTAATTTCCGTTAATTTAAAAATTTGAATTGTAACGTAAAGTTTTATTACGCAGTTACTTTATTTAAGCAACAACAACAATTATCATGTAGAATTATCTTCATTATTCTAGATGTTCTTTACCTTTCATTAATGTGCTTTTATTTTGTTTTGCCATAATCATGTAACTATTGTTTAGTTTGTTACTTCTTTGCACTTGTTTGTTGTTGTTACGTCATTACTGTGCTTGTCGTCCAATTGTATTCCCCCATGTATGTATGTGAGTATGGTTGTTCGCTTAAAGGTGTTCTACACGGTATGTTTTTTACATTTTTGTGCATACCAACTGTCACTTTTTACAAATCTAAATTTTGTACACATGGTGTGAACCATACAGAAATTTCAATGCATCAAAGTGTTATGTGAATACATATGTATTTTTTTCGAATAGAACGCGCTCTATTTTCGTCTGTACAACCAAAGGTAAACAGCTGTTTTGTTTGTACGCGATGTAAATAAAGAAAACCACAGAAAATGAATGAAAAATAAAATTTTGCCGTGCAGAAGGAATTACATATGGGCGAAAAAAAGTGACAGTTGCTATGCATGAATATGTAAAAAACATATCGTGTAGAAACGCCTTTAGTGCGAATGTGCGTCTGTGTGTTCGCTACACAGATTCGAGATGTTACCATATGTGTTCTGGAGGACTCTAGAACAGGGAGACTTTGGGGTATAAATACCGGTGAAATGGCAATGACGGAGTAGTTGTGAATTTTATACCGAAGTGTAAACATCGACTAGTAAAGAAGTAAAGTAAAGCTGTGTACTTAGCTATAACAGTCAGTTCCGAATAAGTGTAATAAAGTAAATAAAGCATTGTAGAAACGTAATCTAAAACGAACCCTGTTTTATTTGGTACAAATCGTATCGGGGAATAAAACAACGTCTACACGGAGATTAGTTAAACCTAATTCCGTAACAATTGGTGTCAGGAAGTGAGATTACGATAATCCTACAATGAACTTAAAATTCAAGGATCTACAAGAGGAACACTTGAAGAAGTTCCTATCTAAGCTTGGGTTGCCAACTACCGGAAGTAAGGCTGTGCTACAAAAACGCCTTTTGGAAGAGTTAAAGTACCGTGAAGTGGACATCGACAAATGTGAGTTTGATATTAGAGATGAGACTTCAGAGGCGGTTGCAAGTTATACGGAGCTTGCCGAAGTGATTACAGCAACGTTGGCGAAGGAATTTAGTAAGAGAATGAAAGAGGAATCTATTGCAATAAATGAAAGCTTCAAATGTCTGACTGAGGAATTCGACGAAAAATTGGAAGAATTAGAGGCAAAAATCAGCGAAAGACTCGATAATATTACGCAAGTTATTGGAAAGCGATTCGAGGTTATGGAAAACCATTT